>NC_029794.2:105830656-105839194 GCF_000816755.2 Arachis ipaensis | reverse complement strand
CTGCTCATCTCACGTCGCATTCTCAGTCTGTAGAAGCTGCCAGTCGCGTCGCTGTCTCTGCCCGCGTGGTCGTCATCGGTTCGAGACAGCTGTTGGCCCGTCCTCTCTGCTCCGATAACCACCCCTTTCTTTCAATAAAATGTGTGATGTTAAAATGTGATTACAGTAGGTGTTCTTATTGTAAATGGAGTTTGTGTATGTTTCGTTATGTTTACCTTACTCCTTTGTCTTCTTATCAAATTAGGTAATTTCTAAAGAGATGAGAAATTTTATCAAAGTCCTATCATGATAACCAATGCTCTGAACCTTCCAATTAATCATGTCTCATCTTTTGCTGAAATCCTACTCCAATTAATCATCTCATCTGTTACCAAACGCACCTCGCCTATAAAGTAAATTGATTTGTGTATTTGACCAATTTGTGAATACTTGTCCTTCTTTCATTTAGAACTTGTATTTAATTGGGTGGATGAGGTAAATATATTATGATTATTGAGATCATGATGAGAAATTTTTAGTTTGTGATATATACAAGAGTTTCATTTGATTATCCCAAAACTATAATAATAAACTTTCTTGCTATACATGGATTATTTGCAAAATAGAGTTTGATATCCAAGAAAAAAGTTTTTAACATGGTTAGACTTAGTACTAAGGATGAGAAATTATGATTTGTGTATTTGACCAATTTGTGAATACTTGTCCTTCTTTCATTTATTTAAAATACTCTTAATTGGATCTAAAATGACTTGATTTTTTTCTGCATTCCTGGTATTCAGACATTAAGATAGCTAGGAAAGGTTGTTACACGAAAAAACCAAAACTCAGACCAGCATGTCAGCATCCTCAAGCGGCTCCGCTTCCGGCTTCAGCTTCCCACCATGATGTCGCTCAAATTCTCCCGGCCAGTGGTGATGGTGTCCCAGCAACTTCACACCCGTACCGTCCACCGCGCAGTGAACGAAGGCCTGCTCCACAGATGAGCACAAGTAGCATTCACAACTCGGAGCCATGCCACGAAAACTTGGACGCTAATGCAGATGAGGTAGATTCTCTTGATCAAGAAGTTGATGACCAATCCTTTGTTGCTTCCGGAGCTCAGAGTCGCAAAGGACGCAAGACTACAGAGTTTTGGACAATTAAGAACATCAGTAACATATTCAATTATTTTTCTTTCTTCAATTCGAGTTAGACCCCATGTTATGTATTATTTTTCGTGCATAATGTCCACAACGGAGACACACATAAGGTATTAAATTTGGCTTATAGATGCCGACGGCACAATCAAGCCCGCAAAATTAAGCGTGAGGGAGGCTATGGAACGGCCTAACGGTAGAAGGATCGTGCTCAAGTTCAACAACGCAAAGCAACCAATTGGAGACGAAGCTGGACTGTTGAGTGGCGTGCTTGGTCTGCTGGGATCTGACTATGAAAAATTTTATATCTTTGAGGAAAGTTGGCGTAAGATTATCACTAAAAACAAGGTTTATAACGAATATGTCAAGGTAAAATTTTATATCCCCTTTGAATTAAATCTGCTTATTTTTACAATAATTGACAAATTGTATTATCTTTGTAGCAAATTTTCTACTTTGATGAAGATAACGAAGGAACTATCAAGAAAAATATTTTGAAAAGCATAGGGAAGTCTTGGAAGAAAACAAGGTTGAGGTTGTATAATATTTTTTACGAGCCAACATTCACGACTGAACAAAATATTGAGCATCGTCTGCCAGGTATTGATTGAGAGCATTAGAGATGGTTCCTTGACTATCGCGCCAAAGCTGAGTGATGAGCGGATAATTTATACCCTTTTTGGCATTGTTTTTACATAGTTTTTAGTATGTTTTAGTTAATTTTTATCATGTTTTTATTAGTTTTTATTCAAAAATCACATTTCTGGACTTTACTATGAGTTTGTGTGTTTTTCTATAATTTTAGGTATTTTCTGGCTGAAATTGAGGGACCTGAGCGAAATCTTATTCAGAGGCTGAAAAAGGACTGCAGATGCTGTTGGATTCTGACCTCCCTGCACTCGAAGTGGATTTTCTGGAGTTACAGAAACCCAATTGGTGTGCTCTCAATTGCGTTAGAAAGTAGACATCCTAAAATTTTCAACAATATATAATAGTCCATACTTTGCCCCAGATTTGATGGCCCAAACTGGCGTTCAAAGTCAGCCTAAAAATTCTGGCGTAAAACGCCCAAACTGGCACCAAAGCCGGTGTTTAACTCCAGAAACAGTCTAAGCACGAAAAAGCTTCAATTCTCAGCCCAAGCACACACCAAGTGGGCCCCGAAAGTGGATTTCTGCACTATCTGCATTTAGTTACTCAGTTTCAGTAAACCCTAGTAACTAGTTTAGTATAAAAACTACTTTTAGAGACTTATTTATCTATCTTGGGATCACTTTTGATCTTGAGAACCATATAGACTATTGTACACATTTGGAGGCTGGCCTCACGGCCATGCCTAGACCTCTTTCACTTATGTATTTTCTACGGTGGAGTTTCTACACCCCATAGATTAAGGTGTAGAGCTCTGCTATTCTTCATGAATTAATGCAAGTACTATTGTTTTTCCTTCAATTCATGCCTACTTCTTCTCCAAGATATACTCTTGTTCTTAATTCAGTTAAGTCAGAATGAAGGGGTGACCCGTGACAATCACCCACTATCTTCGTTACTCGCTTAGCCAAGATTCGCGTGCCTGACAACCACAAGCGGTCTACATGATGTTCAACGTAGTCATTGGACGACAGCCGGAGTATATTCTCTTGGGTCTCTAATCAACGATTCACATCGTTTCTCCTGACAACAGAGCATCTGAATTTGATATTAGAACCTTCGTGGTATAGGCTAGAACCATTGGCAGCATTCCTGAGATCCGAAAAGTCTAAACCTTGTCTATGGTATTCTGAGTAAGATCTGGGAAGGGATGACTGTGACGAGCTTCAAACTTGCGAATGTTGGGTGCAGTAACAGTGTGCAAAAGGACAATGGTCCTATTCCGACGCTAGCGAGAACCGACATATGATTAGCCGTGCGGTAGCTGTACATGGTATTTTTCATCCGAGACGAGAAATCCGATAGTTGATTAGCCGTACAGAGATCGTACATGGATTTGTTTTCATCCAAGAGGATCATACAGCTTGCCATGGAAGGAGGTAACGCATGGTTGGAAGAAGGCAATAGGAAAGCAGAGGTTTAGAAGTAACAAAGCATCTCCATACGCTTATCTGAAATTCCCACCAGTGAATTACATAAGTAACTTTATTTTATTTTATGTTTTATTTATATTTTAATTATCAAAATCTCATAACCAATTTAATCCGCCTAACTGAGATTTACAAGGATGACCATAGCTTGCTTCAAGCCGACAATCTCCGTGAGATCGACCTTTACTCACATAAGGTTTATTACTTGGACGACCCAGTGCACTTGCTGGTTAGTTGCATCGGAGTTGTGAAAAGTGTGAATCACAATTTCGTGCACCAAGTTTTTGGCACTGTTGCCGGGGATTGTTCGAGTTTGGACAACTGACGGTTCATCTTGTTGCTTAGATTAGGTAATTTTATTTTATTTTTAAGCTTCTTATTTTTATATTTCAAAAAACTCAAAAAAAATTTTTAAATGTTTTCAAAAAAAAATGTTCTTCAGAATTTTTAAGAACGAATTCTAGAGTTTCATAAGATATGTTGAAGCCTGGCTGGCTGTTTAGCCATGTCTAATTCTTTTGGACTGAGGCTTCCACTTCTCATTGACATGCTTGTATGTTTTATGCTAAAGCTTGGCTGGCTATTTGGCCATGTCTAATTCTTTTGGACCGAAGCTTTCACTTAAAGCTTGGCTGGCCATTGGCCATGTCTAATTCTTTTGGACCGAAACTTTAGACTAACATTGCATGATTTTTGGAATTCTTATTAAAAATTTTGTATCACTTTATTTTTTTTTCCTAATTAATTTTCGAAAAATACCAAAAAATTAATAAAATCATAAAAACCAAAAATATTTTGTGTTTTTTGTTTGAGTCTAGTGTCAAATTTTAAGTTTGGTGTCAATTGCATCTTTTTAATTTTTCTTAAAATTTTCGAAAATTCATGCATGGTGTTCTTCATGATCTTCAAGTTGTTCTTGATGATTGTCTTTGTTTAATATTGTGATTTTCTTGTTTTGTGTTTGTTGTTGTTTTTCATATGCATTTTCAATTTGTTAGTGTCTCAACATTAAAAATTTCTAAGTTTGGTGTCTTGCATGTCTTTCTTTTCTTAAAAATTTTCAAAAATAAGTTCTTGGTGTTCATCTTGATCTTCAAAGTGTTCTTGATGTTCATCTTAACATTCAAAGTGTTCTTGCATATTTTTCTTATTTTGATTCATAATTTTTATGTCTTGTGTCATTTTTGTGTTTTTCTCTCTCCTCATAAAAATTCAGAAAAATAAAAAATATATCTTTCCCTTATTTCACTCATAAATTTTGAAATTTTGGATTGACTTAGTCAAAAATTTTTAAAATTTAGTTGTTTCTTATGAGTCAAGTCAAATTTTCAATTTAAAAATCCTATCTTTTCAAAACTTTTTCAAAAATCAAATCTTTTTTATTTTTTTTATATATTTTCGAAAACTTTAAAAATTTGATTTTCAAAATCTTTCTCTTATTTTTATTTCATAATTAATGCTAAAAATTAATGTTTAGATTCAAAAATTTTCAAGTTGATACTTGCCTATTAAGAAAGGTTCAATCTTTAAATTCTAGAATCATATCTTTTAGTTTCTTATTAGTCAAGTAATCAACTTTAATTTCAAAAATTAAATCTTTTTAATTTCCTTTTCAAATCTTTTTCAAAATTTGATTTCAAAATCTTTTTCTAACTTCCTATCTTTTCAAAATTGATTTTCAAATCTTTTTCAATTAACTACTTGACTTTTTGTTTGATTTTAAAAGTTTACTAATTCTTATCTTTTTCAAAACCACCTAACTACTTTTCTCTCTCTAATTTTTGAAAACTCCTCACCACTTTTTCAAAATTCTTTTTTAATTAACTAATTATTTTAAATTTTAATTTAATTTTATTTCTCTTCTTAATTTTTGAATTCTAACTAATAATTAAAATAAAAATAAAAATATTTTTCTTTTCTTTTTAATTATTTTCGAAAACTCTCTCTCTCATCCCTTTCTATTTATTTTATTTATTTACTAACACTTCTCTTCTTCTTATAATTCGAACCCTCTCTCCCCTCTGTGTTCGAATTCTCCATCTCTTCTCTCTACATCATTCTTCTATTCTTCTCTTCTTCTACTCACATAAAGGAATCTCTATATTGTGACATAGAGGATTCCTCTTCTTTCTTTGTTCTCTTCTTTTTCATATGAGCAGGAACAAGGATAAGAATATTCTTGTTGAAGCTGATCCTGAACATGAAAGGACTCTAAAGAGGAAGCTAAGAAAAGCTAAAGCACAACACTCTGGAGAGGACTTAACATAAATTTTCGAAAAAGAAGAAGTTATGGCAGCCGAAAATAACAACAATGGTGGAGATGCAAGGAAGATGCTTGGTGACTTTATTGCACCCTCCTCTGACTTCTGTGGAAGAAGCATCTCAATTCCTGCAATTGGAGCATATAACTTTGAGCTTAAGCCTCAATTAGTTTCTTTAATGCAGCAGAAATGCAAGTTTCATGGACTTCCATTGGAAGATCCTCATCAGTTTTTAGCTGAATTCTTGCAAATCTGTGACACTGTGAAGACCAATGGGGTTAATCCTGAGGTCTACAGACTTATGCTTTTTTCTTTTGCTGTAAGAGAGAGAGCTAGGACATGGTTGGATTCACAACCTAAAGAAAGCCTGAACTCTTGGAAAAAGTTGGCCAATGCTTTCTTGGCCAAATTCTTTCCACCTCAAAAGTTGAGTAAGCTTAGAGTGGAAGTCCAAAACTTCAGACAGAAGGAAGAAGAATCCCTCTATGAAGCTTGGAAATGATACAAGCAATTGATCAGAATGTGCCCTTCTGGCATGCTTTTAGAATGGAGCATCTTATGTATATTCTATGATGGTCTATCTGAATTGTCCAAGATGTCATTGGACAACTCTACTGGTGGATCTCTTCATCTGAAGAAGATGCCTGAAGAAGCCCAGGAACTCATTGAAATGGTTGCATATAACCAGTTCATGTACACTTCTGAAAGGAATCTTGTGAATAATGGGACAATTCAGAAGAAATGAGTTCTTGAGATTGATACTCTGAATGCCATATTGGCTTAGAATAAAATATTGACTCAGTAAGTCAATATGATATCTCAGAGTCTGACTGGAATGCAAGCTGCATCCAGTAATACTAAGGAAGCCTCCTCTGAAGGAGAAGCCTATGACCCTGAGAATCCTAGAATGGAAGAAGTGAATTACATGGGAGATTCCTATGGTAACACTTACAATCCTTCATGGAGGAATCGTCCTAATTTGTCATGGAAGGATCAACAGAAGCCTAATCAAGGCTTCAATAATAATAATGGTGGAAGAAATAGGTTTAGCAATAGCAAACCTTTTCCATCATCTTCTCAGTAACAGACAGAGAATTCTAAGCAGAGCCACTCTGACTTAGCAACTGTAGTCTCTGATCTATCTAAGACCACTCTCAGTTTCATGACTGAAGCAAGGTCCTCCATTAGAAATTTAGAGGTACAAGTGGGTCAGCTGAGTAAAAGAGTTACTGAACTCCCTCTTAGTACTCTCCCAAGCAATACAGAAGAGAATCCAAAGAGAGAGTGCAAGGCCATCTACACGTCCAACATGGCCGAACCTGTAGAGGAGGGAAAGGCAGTGATTTCCAGTGAGGAAGACCTCAATGGACGTCCACTGGCCTCCAAGGAGTTCCCTAATGAGGAACCAAAGGAATCTGAGGCTCATATAGAGACCATAGAGATTCCACTGAACATACTATTGCCATTCATGAGCTCTGATGAGTATTCTTCCTCTAAAGAGGATGAAGATATTATTGAAGAGAAAGTTGCTCAGTATCTAGGAGCAATCATGAAGCTGAATGCCAAGTTATTTGGTAATGAGACTTGGGAGGATGAACCTCCATTGTTCATCAATGAACTGAATGATCTGGTTCAACTAAAATTACCTCAGAAGAAACAGGATCCGGGAAAGTTCTTAATACCTTGTACCATAGGCACCATAACCTTTGAGAAGGCTCTGTGTGACCTGGGGTCAGGGATAAACCTCATGCCCCTCTCTGTAATAGAGAAACTAGGGATCTTTGAGGTGCAAGCTACAAGAATCTCACTAGAGATGGCAGACAATTCAAGGAAACAGGCTTATGGACTTGTAGAGGATGTCTTAGTAAAGGTTGAAGGCCTGCACATCCCTACTGATTTCATAATCCTAGACACTGGAAAGGAAGAGGATGATTCCATTATCCTTGGAAGACCCTTCCTAGCCACATCAAGAGCTGTGATTGATGTGGACAGAGGAGAGTTAGTCCTTCAATTGAATGAGGACTACCTTGTGTTTAAGGCTCAAGGATCTTCTTCTGTAACCATGGAGAGGAAGCATGAAAAGCTTCTCTCAATACAGAGTCAAACAGAGCCCCCACACTCAACTTCTAAGTTTGGTGTTGGGAAGCCAACACCATTAAGCTCTAAGTCTCTGTGAAGCTCTCTAAGAGCTCACTGTCAAGCTATTGACATTAAAGAAGTGCTTATTGGGAGGCAACCCAATGTTATTTAATTATATTTATTTGTTTTCCATTGTTATTTTATGTTTTCTTTAGGTTGATGATCATGTGAAGTCACAAAAACAACTACAAAATTAAAGCGAAATCAAAAACAGCATCAAAAATAGAACACCCTGGAGGACAGGCTTACTGGCATTTAAATGCCAGTAAGGATAGCAAAATGGACGTTTAACGCCCAGTCTTGCAGCATTCTGGGTGTTAAATGCCAGAATGGGTAGCATTCTGGGCGTTTAACACCAGAAAAGGGTGTCTGGATGGCGTTAAACGCCAAAAAAGGGCAGCAGGCTGGCGTTTAACACCAGGAAAGGTAGCAGAGCTGGCGTTAAATGCCAGATTTGGCACACAATGGGCGTTTAAATGCCAGAATGGTGCAGGGACTTGAATTCCTTGACACCTCAGGATCTGTGGACCCCACAGGATCCCCACCTACCCCACCTCTTCTTTTCTCCTCTTCACACCTTTTCATAACACTCTTGAAAGCCGGGAACATGAAAATTCAAGCATTGAACCCTCACTGATAATGTATGTACGCTCTAATCTCTAGTGTATAGGGTAATCACTCTATCCTTCTCAAATCATGCTTTCTAACTTTTGTTCTTCTCCTAACCAATCAACAACAGTTAATATACCAATGCAAACATCATGAGGTCTTTTCAAGGTTGTAATGGGGCCAAGGTACAGGTAGGGGTATTGGTGCACGAAATTGTGATGTCCAGGCTCAAACAATCCCTGGTAATGGCTCCAAAGCTTGGTGCTTTGATCTTAATTCATAATTGTCACAACTTCGATACAACTGACCAGC
>NC_029794.2:105828421-105830648 GCF_000816755.2 Arachis ipaensis | reverse complement strand
TCTAAACTCGGACAAAGTATGGATTATTATATATTTCTGGAAAGCCCTGGATTTCTACTTTCCAACACAATTGGAAGCGCGCCATTTTGAGTTCTGTAGCTCCAGAAAATCCACTTTGAGTGCAGGGAGGTCAGAATCCAACAGCATCAACAGTCCTTTTTCAACCTCTGAATCTGATTTCTGCTCAAGTCCCTCAATTTCAGCCAGAAAATACCTGAAATCATAGAAAAACACACAAACTCATAGTAAAGTCCAGAAATGTAAATTTAACATAAAAACTAATGAAAACATCCCTAAAAGTAACTAGATCCTACTAAAAACATACTAAAAACAATGCCAAAAAGCGTATAAATTATCCGCTCATCACAACACCAAACTTAAATTGTTGCTTGTCCCCAAGCAACTGAAAATCAAATAGGATAAAAAGAAGAGAATATACTATAAATTCTAAACTATCAATGAAACATAGTTTTAATCATATGAGTGGGACTTATAGCTTTTTGCCTCTTGAATAGTTTTGGCATCTCACTTTATCCATTGAAGTTTAGAATGATTGGCATCTATAGGAACTTCAGATTTCGAATAGTGTTATTGACTCTCCTAGTTCAGTATGATGATTCTCGAACACAGCTTCTTTATGAGTCTTGGCCGTGGCCCTAAGCACCTTGTTTTCCAGTATTACCACCGGATACATAAATGCCACAGACACATAATTGGGTGAACCTTTTCAGATTGTGACCCAGCTTTGCTAGAGTCCCCAATTAGAGGTGTCCAGGATTCTTAAGCACACTCTTTATTTTTGCTTTGGACCTTGACTTTAACCGCTCAGTCTCAAGTTTTCACTTGACACCTACACGCCACAAACACATGGTTAGGGACAGCTTGGTTTAGCCGCTTAGACCAGGATTTTATTCCTTTAGGCCCTCCTATCCACTGATGCTCAAAGCCTTGGGATCCTTTTTATTTGCCCTTGCCTTTTGGTTTTAAGGGTTATTGGCTTTTTCTGCTTGCTTTTTCTTTTTCTTTCTATTTTTTTTTTCTGCAAGCTTTGCTCTTTGCTGCTTTTTCTTGCTTCAAGAATCATTTTTTTATGATTTTTCAGATTATCAAATAACATGTCTCCTAGTCATCATTCTTTCAAGAGCCAACATATTTAACATTCTTAAACAACAACTTCAAAAGGCATATGCACTGTTCAAGCATACATTCAGAAAATAAGAAGCATTGTCACTACATCAATATAATTAAACTAAGTTCAAAGATAAATTCGAAACTCATGTACTTCTTGTTCTTTTGAATTAAAACATTTTTCTTTTAAGAGAGGTGATGGATTCATAGGACAAGAAGAATGGAGGGCTTTATAAAGGGTAGGGAGGTGGGGTATTGGTTCGGTCATATGGGTGGGTTTGGGTGGGAAATTGATTTTGAATTTTGAAGGTAGGTGGAGTTTATGAGGTAGGTTTATGGGGAAGAGGAGATGGATGTGAGTGGTGAAGGTTTAGTGGGGAAGAGAGATAGAGGTGATTGGTGAGGGGTTTTTAGGGAAGAGTGTTTATGGGGTTGTGTGAAAGAGAGTGGTGAGAAGAAGTGAGTGGAGGTAGGTGGGGATCCTGTGGGGTCCACAGGTCCTGAGTGGATCCTGTGGGGTCCACAGATCCTGAGTGGATCCTGTGGGGTCCACAGATCCTGAGGTGTCAATGATTTACATCCCTGCACCCATTAGGCATGTAAAAATGCCTTTGCACACAACTCTGGGCGTTCAGCGCCAGGTTGGTGCCCATTTTGGGCGTTCAACGCCCAATTGCTGCCATTTCTGGCGTTGAACGCCAGAACCATGCCTGTTCTGGCGTTCAGCGCCCAGAAGTTGCCCATTTTGGGCGTTCAGCGCCAGAACCATGCTCTGTTCTGGCGCTGAACGCCAGACAGATGCTCCTTCAGGGTGTGATTTTTCTTCTGCTGTTTTTGATTCCATTTTCAATTTTTCTATTTATTTTGTGACTCCACATGATCATGAACCTAAGAAAACATGAAAAACAATAAAAATAAGAATTNAAGAAGATATTTTGAAAAGATATGATAGAAATTAGTTTTGAAAAATATTTGATTTTTAAAATCACAATTAATGACTTGATTCACAAGAAATCATAAGATATGATTCTAGAACTTAAAGTTTGAATCTTTCTTAACAAGCAAGTAACAAACTTGAAATTTTGAATCAAAACATTAA
>NC_029794.2:105823744-105824113 GCF_000816755.2 Arachis ipaensis | reverse complement strand
TTATGCAAGGGCATCACCGTTGTCAGTGGCTACATCCCCTTCTCTCAGTGAATAATATGCTCACGCACCCTGTCACGGCACAGCTATTCATCTGTCGGTTCTCGATCATGCTGGAATAGGATTCACCCTCCTTTTGCGTCTGTCACTAACGCCCAGCACTCGCGAGTTTGAAGCTCGTCACATTCATTCAATCATTGAATCCTACTCAGAATACCACAGACAAGGTTTAGACCTTCCGGATTCTCTTGAATGCCGCCATCATTCTAGCTTACACCACGAAGATTCCGGTTAAGAGATCTAAGAGATACTCATTCTAGCTTAATTCATGTAGAACAGAAGTGTTTGTCAGGCACGCGTTCATAGGGGAGA
>NC_029794.2:105820900-105822647 GCF_000816755.2 Arachis ipaensis | reverse complement strand
ATAGAACAAATGGGATTTAAAGGCTCAAAGTGGTTAACAAAGGTAATTGAAAAGGGTAGGCTTAATTTGGATAAGTGAGTTCAAACAAATAATAGCCTCAATCATGTGCAAGCATGCAAATATAATAAATATTGGACATATAAGATAAAACAAAATATAGATTACAATCATAGAGAAGTAAACACATAAGAATAAAATAGTTATGGTTAAATAATGTAACCATACATAAAGGCTCAAATCTTTCACAGGTTGTGTTCTTTGTTCCAAATACAACTTAAGCAAATTTATCATAAAAATTTTGAAAAATTAGTGAAATTTTGTTCCAAAAATAGAGTCTTAAAAGAAACTTATTGTCTTTTCAATCAAGTAGAACATGCATGCGACTATCCTAACCTATGCAATTTATTCTATTCTATAGAAGAAAGAAAATCTAACTAAAATATCCTAATTATTGGTGCTAGGGAAGAGAAATTACCTCCGGAAGTCAGGTACTGACCGACCTCCCCACACTTAAGGCTTTGCACCGTCCTTGGTGCCGTCTGTCAGGAACAGGGGTGGGCTGGTAGCAGTATCTCCACAATCAGGACCATTATGGCTTCCTGTGCTGGTAAAAGAAGTGGAGTCCGGGGTATTCGAGTCCCTGAAGTGTCCCTTGAGTAGCTCCTTGAGGTGTTTGAATCGGCGCTCGTTACGGCGCTCTCTCATCTTTGCTTTCTGTTCTTGCCGATCCAACCTTTCGATTATCTGCTGGAGCAATTCATCAGTTGTAGGTGTTTGTGGTGTTGAAGAAGGATTATCTTCAACTGGAGTAGTAGGAAGGCTTGTAGTGGCTGCTGGGAGTCTAAGGGATTTCCCGTTAGGGATATACTGATCATCCCGTGGATGCACGGCCTTGGTGTCCCCAGCTCTGTAGGAGACTCCGGCTGCTGAGACAAGATCTGAGACCAAGGCGGGGAAAGGTAAGTTGCCCACAATTTGTACGTGTCCCATAGCATTCCGGATATGTCTTGAGAGATGCAAAGGTTGGTCTATGAGGATGCACCATAGTAGAACAACCATGTCCACAGTGAAGAAGGACTCATGAGTGTTCGGAAAGACGTAATGGGACATGATCTGTGCCCAGACGCGAGCTCCAAGGTAAGTGCTGAAGCCAAGATTCCCTTAGGGCGGGTACGGTGGTATCCGTAGATCCAACGGCTGCCAGGTAATACGATAACTCCGAGAACGGAGTCCCAGTCAAATTGGTACCTCTGGCACTTAAGTGCGGCTTCTTGGAAGGCGTCCATTCCTTCTAGAATAGGGGGAAGACTCAGAGCTTGCTGAATGGCCTCTTCTGTGATGGGGACTTGCTTCTTGGCTGTCTCCGTAGGAAACCCCATTGTCTTCGTTCAATTTGCGGCTCAACAAAGGTAGCAATATTGGACGGGAGGATANGTACAGGTAGGGGTATACATTTGGTCAAGTGAGCTAATAAATTGAATCTTTAATTAACCCAAGCTTCAACCCAACCTATATCTTTTTAATGTAATCTTAAAGTTCATACCTAGCTACCCAGAATTCCCTTTTTCTATCCATACTCATGTATCAACTTTATATTTGATTCTATCATATGTGCATTGATCTTTGAATTCTGAATTTAACATTGGGGTAATTTTGTCCCCTTATATATATATATATATATTTGACATTAAAATAAATATAGCTTATCAATGCACATAGATTTTTAATTCTTATAGTTTCACATGAG
>NC_029794.2:105806332-105820542 GCF_000816755.2 Arachis ipaensis | reverse complement strand
GGAATTTTCGAAAATAATTAAGAATTTTGAAAAAGATTTGATTTTTGAAAAAGATTTTGAAAAAGATAAGATT
This sequence comes from Arachis ipaensis, assembly GCF_000816755.2. Classification (NCBI taxonomy): domain Eukaryota; kingdom Viridiplantae; phylum Streptophyta; class Magnoliopsida; order Fabales; family Fabaceae; genus Arachis; species Arachis ipaensis. Next base: position 105,820,469 of record NC_029794.2, on the reverse strand, counting down.
TTCAAATTAAAAATTTGATTTGACTCATGAGAAACAATTTGATTTTTAAAAATTTTTGAAAAAGTCAACTCAATTTTCGAATTTGATGAGAGGGAAAAGGGAAAGATATTTTTTTTTTTTTTTTGATTTTTGAAATTTTTATGAAAAACATGAAAATTATGCAATGCATGAAATTTTTAGATCAAAACAATGAATGCATGCAAGAATGCTATGAATGTCAAGATGAACACCAAGAACACTATGAATGTCAAGATGAACATCATAGACATATTTTTGAAAAATTTTTAATGCAAAGAAAACATGCAAGACACCAAACTTAGAATTCTTTAATGCTTAGACACTAAGAATTCAAGAATGCATATGATAAACATGAAAAGATACAAAACAAAAAATCATCAAGATCATACAAGAAGACTTACCAAGAACAACTTGAAGATCATGAAGAACACTATGAATGCATGATATTTTCGAAAAATGCTAGATGCATATGCAAGTGACACCAAATTTATAATGTGACTCAAGACTCAAACAAGAAACAGAAAAATATTTTTGAATTTTTTGATTTTAATGTGAATTTAACATAAAAACTAATGAAAACATCCCTAAAAGTAACTAGATCCTACTAAAAACATACTAAAAACAATGCCAAAAAGCGTATAAATTATCCGCTCATCAGGTATACATATGGTTAAGTGAGCTGATAAATTGAATCTTTAATTAACCCAAGCTTCAACCCAACCTATACATTTTTAATGTAATCTTGAAGTTCATACCTAGCTACCCAGAATTCCCTTTTTCAATCCATACTCATGTATCAACTTTGTATTTGATTCTATCATATGTGCATTGATCTTTGAGTTCTAAATTTAACATTGGGGTAATTTTGTCCCCTTATTTATTTATTTATTTATTTTAATTTTTTTTAAATTGAAAGAAATATAGCTTATCAATGCACATAGATTTTTAATTCTTATAGTTTCACATGAGTAGGTGTCCAAATTCCCATTAAATTCTCATGACACATTCCCTTAAGGCTTTCTCCTTCTCATCAACCTTTATTATCCTCTTAACTCTTTTTGTTGAGGGCTTGACTGTGGTTGAAGAAGGCTCTGCCACTAATGCTCTTTTAGTTCCTCTTCTTGCTTATGGTTTAGAAGTAGCTTTCTCTTTTCCTTTCTTGGTGGCCATCCTGAAAGAAGGAAAGAGAAAGTAAATTAAATTCAAAGAGATATACAGTAAGGAAGGAAACGGAAAAGAGGGTGATGGATGCACATTAAGATATACTGACATTATCACATGCTCGCGAGTACATGTGAAAAGCCAACAATGGAAAATAGCTAGTGCATATAAAGACAAGTGACTGCAAGGTGTTTATTGGCATGCCGGCAAAGGGCATGAGTAGCATAGACCAAGCAATACTTTGTAACAAACCATCACGTTTGTATTGACAATTAAATTCAATGAAAACAATAGTAAAGAGAATTTGTGAAAAGCAAGCATTGAATAGTAGAGTAAAGTAATGTAGAAAAGTGCATAATGCTATATGGGCTTTTTCACAAACACATGACATGCATGGTAAATAAGATATAGAAAGTATGAAGGTGAACATGCAAGCAATCCCTTAAAAATAATAATTGTCAAGTAAATTGCAACAATCCACAAGCATATAATGAGGAATAATGACTCAAAAAAATTTCTAATACCATGTAAAAAGGAAAAGAAGAAAAAGGAAAATATGAATAATGAAAAGAAAAATAATATATAAAATGATAGAAAAGAGAAGAAGGAAGAAGAAAATAGAACCTTGGTAATGGAGGTGAGAGAGAGAGAGAGAGAGTGATAGGTGAGATAGAAGGAAGAAGGGAGAAGGAAGAAATAAGGAGGGAAAAGGAAAATTAGGATTTGGAGGAGAGAAAGATAAGATATGTGGCAATTTTAGGTTGAGCTGTGCGGCGCATGCGACGCGGCCGCGTGGGGCACGCGTTCGCGTGGATGCGCTTCAAGTATGGTGACGCGATCGCGTCGGCCACGCGGTCGCGTGACCCATGTTATGCTTCTAGCGCGAGTGCAGCCTCGCACCAGCACAACTCTCTGTTTAAATTAATTTATTTGCCAAAATTGGGACGACGCGATCGCGTGGGTCACGCGATCACGTGAGTGTGCGCCAGAAAATGGATGATGCGGCCGTGTCGCCGACGCGGTCGCGTGATAAGGATTGTGCTTCCAGCACCAATCTAGCATCAATCTCGCATAATATTTCATTGTGCACCCTTTTACGTCGAAAACTCAGGGCACACGGCCGCGTGGGGCACGCGGTCGCGTGGGAGGCCATGATTCCCATGCGACGCGAACGCGTCAGCGATGCGGTCGTGTGGGTTGATTTGTGCTATTGGCACGCCTCCAGCCACGCTCCAGCGTGACTTTCTGTTCATCTTTATTTTTCTTTACTCTCCTTACGACGCGGACGCGTCGCTGATGCGATCGTGTCGCGTAGCGGAAAATTTTTATTTTTTTAAATGGAAATAAAAATATGTAAATGCAGATGCACGAAAGTACTAAGAAAGAGAAGAGTTATTGAATAGGAAAAACTAAAAATAAAGAAAAGAACGATCATACCTTGGTGGGTTGTCTCCCACCTAGCACTTTGCTTTAACGTCCGTAAGTTGGACGCTCCACGAGCTCAATCTTCTGCTATGTAGGGATCTTCCAAGAGGAAGATCTCAAGCTCCTTGTTTCTCTGCATCTTCTCGCCATGGTATAGCTTCAAGCGTTGTCCATTAACCTTAATGAGTTCAGAGCTTGAGGGATGGCTTAGGTGATAAACTCCGTACGGTTCGGCCTTCTCTACTCTGTATGGACCTTCCCATCTTGATCTCAACTTACCTGGCATGAGCCTTAGTCGAGATTTGTAAAGGAGGACTAAATCCCCAGGTTGGAACTCTTTCTTCTTGATGTTTTGGTCATGTACAACCTTCATCTTTTCCTTGTATATTCTGGATTTTTCATAAGCTTCTAGGCGAAGGCTCTCCAGCTCCTGCAGTTACAACTTCCTTTCGGCTCCGGCTTTCTCAATTCCCATGTTGCACTCCTTAACTGATAATCCACAGCTAACAATATATAAAAATATCCATTAGAATTTGGAAATGGACCCATGAAGTCAATGCCCCAAACATAAAAAATTTCACAGAAAAGCATAATTTATTGAGGCATCTCATCTTTCCTGGATATATTGCCAAATTTCTGGCATGGGAGACAAGATTTACAAAACTCAGTAGCATCTCTAAAAAGAGTAGGCCACCAGAATCCACAGTCTAAGATCTTTCTAGCTGTTCTCTGAGGGCCAAAATGTCCTCCACTCTCAGATGAGTGACAGGCCTCTAAAATGGACTGGAATTCTGATTGAGGCACACAACGTCTAATTACTTGATCAGCGCCACATCTCCATAAATATGGGTCATCCCATATATAATATTTAGACTCACTTTTTAGCTTGTCTCTTTGATGCTTAGAAAAATTTGGAGGAAATGTGCGGCTAACTAAATAATTAGCAACAGGTGCATACCAAGGGACTACCTCAGATACTGCTTGCAGGTTATCAAAAGGAAAATTATCATCTATAGGAGTAGAATCATCCTTAATATGCTCAAGGCGACTCAAGTGGTCTGCCACTAAATTCTGATTACCACTCCTATCCTTTATTTCTAAATCAAATTCTTGTAACAGCAGTATCCAACGTATGAGTCTTGGTTTGGATTCCTTTTTAGCTAACAGATACTTTAAAGCTACATGGTCCGAATACACTACTACTCTAGTACCAAGTAAATAAGCTCGGAATTTATCCAGAGCAAAAACAATAGCAAGAAGCTCTTTCTCAGTAGTAGTATAGTTGGACTGGGCATTGTCTAAAGTCTTAGACGCATAAGCAATAACGAAAGGATTCTTACCTTCACGCTGAGCCAGCACTGCTCCTACTGCATGGTTGGAAGCATCGCACATGATTTCAAATGGCTGGCTCCAGTCTGGTCCTCTCACAATTGGAGCTTGTGCCAGAGCAGTCTTCAGCTTATCAAACCCTTGTTTGCAATCCTCACTGAACTCGAACTCAATATCCTTCTGCAGTAATCTGGATAAGGGAAGTGCGAGCTTACTAAAGTCCTTAATAAATCTCCTGTAAAAACCTGCATGGCCAAGGAACGAACAGACTTCCCTCACAGAAGAGGGGTAAGGTAAACTAGAAATAACATTCACCTTTGCTGGGTCTACAGAAATGCCATTATTAGATACCACATGTCCTAATACAATTCCTTGTTTTACCATAAAGTGACATTTTTCGAAATTTAATACAAGGTTTGTATTAACATATCTATCTAATACTCTAGATAATCCATCTAAGCAAAGGCTAAAAGAATCACCATAAACGCTAAAATCGTCCATAAAAACATCCATACAGTTCTCAATAAGATCAGAGAAAAGACTCATCATGCACCTTTGGAAAGTATACTATGTCTGCCAAGCTCCACCCAATTGCCTTCTTATGCTTCCTCAGCACATCAAGTAATTGCTCTTCTTGTTGAGAAGTAAGTTCCCTTGCAATGATAACTGGAAGCCTCTGCTCATCTTCGAAATAGGCATATTTGAGATGTGGAGGGAGGGGTTTCAATTCTAACTTCTGATCATAAGCAGGCTCTAGATTGGCTGGGGCTTGTGAAAATGACAAAGTGCCCTCATTGTCAGTTAAAAGGGTCCCTACACTTGGACCTTTTCCAGTGTGCCTCTCTTCTAACTCTTTCTTGTGAACTTCAGCTACACTTTCATCTATGACATCACACTGGAAGATAGAACGATCTTCTGGGGGGTTGTCAATGACTCCATTTAGATTGAAGATTACTATGCGGCCATCTATTTTTTCTAATTCATTAATTTTGTCTTTATGGATACATAAGTCTTTTAGAAACTTTGCATATTTAGGTACCTGCTGAATAACATCAAAAAGAGGAACAATTACCTCAACTTTTTTGAATATTTATACCATTTTGGGGTCGGGTTCCAGCTGCTTCCTGGGCTTCCTTGCAAGTTCTGGAAATGGAATAGGAGTAGTGTTTTCTGTGGTGTCTGTGCCTTTTGGTGCTTCCTCCTGTGGTTGAGCTATTTCTTCTTCAGCTATGTCCTGTATGTCCTCTTCCTCTTCAACATCTTCTATTTCTACTACCACTTCAGATGAGGTGTATTCTGGTGGGCTTGGTTCCTCCTGATTCCTCTCCTGCAGTGTAGTTCCAGACCTTAGGGTGATGGCATTAATGCCTCCCTTTGGATTGGATAATGGTTGAGAGGGGATTCCAGTGGAGCTTGAAGGTTGGTTACTGGAATTTTGCGTTGATCCAATCTGTGACATAAGAGCTTGCAAAGTAGAGGTGAGACCATTCAGACTGGCATTAATACTATTCATGATGTTATTTTCCATGGTCTGTTGTCTTCGCTCAAAAGATTGTAGTAGCTCTTCATTAGGAGATAAAGAAGAATGAGTAAATTGAGAGGTCTGCTATTGATTGTTCTGTGGTCCTTGGTTTTGCCTCAGGTGAGGTGCTCTGTAAGGTTGATTCTGCTGCCTGTTGTTGTTATTATTCCACCTCTGATTTCCCTGATTATCTCGGCCTCCTCTGTTATTGTTGTCCCTCCAATTCTGGTTAGAATTGTCCTGCCATCCATGGTTATTATTTTCACTTTGATTGTACCCTTGGTTGGGGCGGTCATAGAAGTTATGAGTGGATGCTACCATGTTGTCTTCTTGTTGGATCTGCGGGCATTCATCAGTATAATGGCTATAATCAGCACAGATTCCACAAATTCTTTGCGGGACTAATTGTTGGTTTTGCTGTGGCGAAGGAGGTTGAGCTTGCTGAGCTTGTTGTTGATTCAATTGCATCTGCTTCAGCAAGTTGGTCATCTCACATATACTCTGAGCTAGAGCAGCAGTCTCTCTGCTAGAGAATACTTCTGCAACGGTTTTTGAACGACCTTGCTTTTGTCTGTGGTTCCTAGTAGATTCAGCTAAATCACTGATCAATTGCCAAGCCTCATCAGTGGTCTTGTACTTCTTCATAGACCCATTGCTAGCACTTTCCAATGTGGTCTTATCTTGGGGCCTCATGCCCTGTGTGATATAGCTAAGTAACACTATCTTGTCAATCATGTGGTGGAGGCATGCTTCTAGAAGATTATTGAAGCGCTCCCAGTATTCAAAGAGAGTCTCATTGTCATCCTGAACAATTGTGGAAATATCCTTCCTCAGTTTATCAGTAACTTCAGATGAAAAGAATTTCTCCAAAAACTCCTTTCTGAGTGTATCCCAGTTGGATACATTTGCTAGAGGTTGAGTGTAGTACCACTCTCTTGCTTTTCCCTCAAGAGAAAACGGGAAAGCTTTCAGCAAAATTGAAGTTTCATCAGTACCATCACGCTTGACAGTAGAACAGGCTGCCTGGAAATCTCTCAAGTGCTTGATAGGCTCTTGAGCAGGTAGGCCATGAAACTTGGGCATCAAATTTAGCAGTGCGGACTTTATTTCAAAATCTGTAGCTACCGCTGGATGATGCGCTTGAAACGGTTGCATTGTAAAATCAAGGGCTCCTTCCTCCTGGATGGTAACTCTCCTAGCTGCCATGTCTTCTGCACGTAAAACAACCGAATCAGTAGAACGGGGGCTGGTTTCTTCCTCAAGTTCACGTTCAGATCCGCTCTCAGAGCAGACTAACCGACGCTGTTGTCGCCTTATTCGTGAAATAGTCCTTTCAATTTCAGGATCGAATATTAACAAGCGCGGATCAGGAAGTGAACGCGTCATTTGACGAAAGAAACATGCAGCTCATAGTAGCAAAATAAAATAAAATGCAAATAAATAAATTCTAATTAATAACTTTAGCACTCTATTGCAACTCCCCGGCAACGGCGCCAAAAATTGATGAGACACAGAAGTTGGTGAATTAAAAATTATTAAAATAGTTACGTTGCAAGTATAGTTCTTAACTCACCGAAAATCTGCCTATCAATTTAGAAATATGTCACAGAGAGTTTAAATTAAAAATTACTGGGAGTTGGAGTCCCAGGTCGTCTCCCAACGAGTTGCAGAAAAGTGTGCTATTTTATTAATCAGATGTTCCAAAAGGTTGAGTTGAGTAGATAGAAAATTAAATTGAGAAAATTTAAATAATATGAATAAAAGCCTTGACTGGGAGTTGATTAGTTGGAATCTCTATTATTAAGATCTGTTCACGAGTTGCAACCCACTTAGTTCAAAGGGATTGGTGTTAGTGACTGGATAGCAATCCAACGGTTAACCCAATTACAAATTCTCTTTCAATCCTTCCAACTCAAGAGTTCCTTTCAATCAACTCCCCATCAAGTGAAGAAACTACTCGCTCATTGTAAATAATAAATCCATAACATATGAAAGAGAATTAAAAGAAGACATGATTATTGGAATGGAAAATAAATTAAAATGGAAGAATTAATCCTTGTATTAAATAGTCATGAAAGTATTCAAATGACAAAATTGAACAAAGCAAAGAACATGGAAGAATAAAACCAAGTTAAGAGAACGAACTAGAATGACGAAGTCTTGATGAGGAAATAACTCTTCTCAATGTTCCAATGCTAAGACCAATTAAAAATTAAAATTCTAAAACCTAGAGAGAAAAACCTAAAGGAGTAAAACTAGATCTAAAACTGAAAACTGCGTAGAATGAATTTTGTCTTTTGTTTCTGCATATTCTCTGGCTCTAGTCTGCTGTTCCGGGCCGAAAACTGGGTCGAAATAAGGTCCAAAATCGCCCCCAGCGAATTCTGCAGATTATGCAGATCGCACATGTCACGCGATCGCGTCATCCATGCGGACGCGTCATTCGCGCTTTTCTTTGCCACGTGTTCGCGTCGTCCACGCTACCGCGTCGCTTGAGCTTTTCCAATCTGTGCGGCCGTGTGAGCCATGCGGCCGCGTCACTGCAATTTGCTCTCCTTCGCGCGGTCGCGTGAGCCATGCGACCGCGTCACTTCTCGCTGGTTATCTCCTCAAATTCTTGTGTTTCTTCCATTTTTGCTAGCTTCCTTTCCAATCTCCAACTCATTCATGCCCTATAAAGTCTGAAACACTCAACACACAGATCACGGCATTGAATGGAATAAAGGAGAATTAAAAATACAAAATTAAAGTCTCTAGGAAGCAGTTTTCAAACATGTTATAAATTCAGGAAGGAATTATAATTTCATGTTAATTTAATGATATAAGTAGGTAAGGATCAGGATAAAACCACACAATTAAACATAATATAAACCATAAAATAGTGGTTTATCAGCTATCATGATCCATAATATCATGATTGGAGAGGAAGTAGAAGTTCATGAGATCATATCCCTAGAACTCTACAAGGTGGCGGACAAGCCCTCCACTTTGGCAAGGTTAGCCTTCCCTCATCTCATCTGTCACCTATGCAATTCAGCTAGAGTTGCCATAGAGGAAGACACCCTCATTGAAGAGGACAAGCCCATCCCTATGCTTTATGTTTTATCTATGTTTGTGTCTTTATTACATGATCATTAGTGTTTAGTGTCTATGCCTTAAAGTTATGAATGTCCTATGATTCCTTCACCTTTCTTAAATGAAAAATATTTTTAATTGCAAAAGAACAAGAAGTTCATGGTTTCGAATTTTATCTTGAAGTTAGCTTAATTATTTTGATGTGGTGGCAATACTTTTTGTTTTCTGAATGAATGCTTGAACAGTGCATATTTTTTATATTGTTGTTTATGAATGTTAAAATTGTTGGCTCTTGAAAGAATAATGAAAAAGGAGAAATGTTATTGATGATCTGAAAAATCATAAAATTGATTCTTGAAGCAAGAAAAAGCAGTGAAAAACAAAGCTTGCGAAAAAAAAAAGAGAGAAAGAAAAAAAAAGCAAGCAGATGAAGCCAATAGCCCTTTAAACCAAAAGGCAAGGGTAAAAAGGATCCAAGGCTTTGAGCATTAATGGATAAGAGGGCCCAAAGGAATAAAATCCTGGCCTAAGTAGCTAAACCAAGTTGTCCCTAACCATGTGCTTGTGGCGTGAAGGTGTCAAGTGAAAAGCTTGAGACTGAGCGGTTAAAGTCGTGGTCCAAAGCAAAAAAAGAGTGTGCTTAAGAGCTCTGGACACCTCTAACTGGGGACTTTAGCAAAGCTGAGTCACAATCTGAAAAGGTTCACCCAGTTACGTGTCTGTGGCATTTATGTATCCGGTGGTAATACTGAAAAACAAAATGCTTAGGGCCACGGCCAAGACTCAATAAGTAGATGTGTTCAAGAATCAACATACTGAACTAGGAGAATCAATAACACTATCTGAATTCTGAGTTCCTATAGATGCCAATCATTCTGAACTTCAAGGGATAAAGTAAGATGCCAAAACTGTTCAGAGGCAAAAAGCTACAAGTCCCGCTCATCTAATTGAGACTAATCTTCATTGATATTTTTTGAAATTCATTGTATATTCTCTTCTTTTTATCCTATCTTATTTTTAGTTGCTTGGGGACAAGCAACAATTTAAGTTTGGTGTTGTGATGAGCGGATAATTTATACCCTTTTGGCATTATTTTTACATAGTTTTTAGTATGTTTTAGTTAATTTTTATCATGTTTTTATTAATTTTTATTCAAAAATCACATTTCTATACTTTACTATAAGTTTGTGTTTTTTTCTATGATTTTAGGTATTTTCTGGCTGAAATTGAGGGACCTGAGCAAAATCTGATTCAGAGGCTGAAAAATGATTACAGATGCTATTGGATTCTGACCTTCCTAGACTCGAAGTAGATTTTCTAGAGCTACAGAAGCCCAATTGACGCGATCTTAATTGCGTTGGAAAGTAGACATCCTGGGCTTTTCAGAAATATATAATAGTTCATACTTTGTCTGAGATTTGATGGCCCAAACTGGCATTCAAAGTCAGCCATAAAATTCTGGCGTAAAACGTCCAAAACTGGCACCAAAATTGGAGTTAAACGCCGAAACTGGCACCAAAGCTGGCGCTTAACTCCAGGAACAGCCTAAGCATGAAAAAGCTTCAATGCTCAGCCCAAGCACACACCAAGTGGGCCCCGAAGGTGGATTTCTACACTATCTGCATTTAGTTACTCATTTTCTGTAAACCCTAGTAACTAGTTTAGTATAAAAATGACTTTTAGAGACTTATTTATCTATCTTGGGATCACTTTTGATCTTGAGAACCATATAGACTATTGTACACATTTGGAGGCTGGCCTCACGGCCATGCCTAGACCTCTTTCACTTATGTATTTTCTATGGTGGAGTTTTTACACCCCATAGATTAAGGTGTAGAACTCTGCTGTTCTTCATGAATTAATGCAAGTACTATTGTTTTTCCTTCAATTCACGCCTACTTCTTCTCCAAGATATACTCTTGTTCTTAATTCAGTTAAGTCAGAATGAAGGGGTGACCTGTGACAATCACCCACTATCTTCGTTACTCGCTTCGCCAAGATCCGCGTGCTTGACAACCACAAGCGGTCTACATGATGTTCAACGTAGTCATTGGACGACAGCCGGAGTATATTTTCTTGGGTCTCTAATCAACGATTCACATCGTCTCTCCTGATAACAAAGCATCTAAATCTGAGATTAGAACCTTCGTGGTATAGGCTAGAACCATTAGCAGCATTCCTGAGATCCGGAAAGTCTAAACTTTGTATGTGGTATTCCGAGTAGGATCTGGGAAGGGATGACTGTGATGAGCTTCAAACTTGCGAATGTTGGGTGCAGTGACAGTGTGCAAAAGGACAATGGTCCTATTCCGACACTTGCGGGAACCGACAGATGATTAGCTGTGCGATAGCTGTACATGGTATTTTTCATCCGAGACGAGAAATCCAACAGTTGATTAGCCGTACAGAGATAGTACATGGATTTATTTTCATCCGAGAGGATCATACAGCTTTCCATGGAAGGAGGTAACGCATGGTTGGAAGAAGGAAATAGGAAAGCAGAGGTTCAGAAGCAACAAAGCATCTCCATACGCTTATCTAAAATTCCCACCAGTGAATTACATAAGTAACTTTATTTTATTTTATGTTTTGTTTATATTTTAATTATCAAAACCTCATAACCAATTTTATCTGCCTGACTGAGATTTACAAGAATGACCGTAGCTTGCTTCAAGCCGACAATCTCCGTGGGAGCGACCCTTACTCACGTAAGGTTTATTACTTGGACGACCCAGTGCACTTGCTGGTTAGTTGCATCGGAGTTGTGAAAAGTGTGAATCACAATTTCGTGCACCACTGAGACGAAGGTAATCTAGTATATCATTGGTACACAACAATACAATTTATGTTGCATTGAGTCTTTTTAAATCAGTTTCTAATCGCCTTTTGTCTCTGATAGACCAATAGGAGAAGTGCAGAAAAAATGCGAATAATCGATCAAAATAACTATATACCCACACTGGTGGTTCGAAAAGCTTCGCACGGCAGATGGAAGAAGAGGTACTTTGCTTTTTTATTCACTCTTTGGACTATCTCTATTACTTAATTTTCCTTGATTTTGTGGAATACGGTAATGGTAAAAACTTTGTTGTTACAGTTGGAACAACAAGGGAGGAGAGTCAGTAGAGGAGAGTTATAAATCACAGTGCACAAAAAAAAAAGATGACTCCTATATCAATGATGAAACAAGAGTAATTGGTGTAAGTACTACTTGTTATAATTTATCAATAAAATTATTATCTCAAATAGGATAATAGTTTACTTCTATATGAAATGATATATGATCTTTTCTTAATTTTATTGTGACATTTATAAAATGATTTGATCGACAAATATTCAAATTTGATTATGTGTAATTTTTAGATTTCATATATTTTTGACACCATGTTGATTATAATTTATATAAGCTTTATTGATAGAAAAAAAAAATGCAATTCTAAATTTCCAACGCAGTTGACACTTTTGCTCTTTTTAAGCCTTTGATAGTCTTTCTCGATGTAAGAAATTTGAGCTTTTTTTCTTGGTTTTAGGATTTCTTTTGGTTAAATTGCTATTACTTATTGAATCATTATTTCAAATCTATGGTTAAAGGAAGATTGAATGCCAAGGTTTTGGTAGGGGCTGTTGACACTTAAAGGGTGAATGCTAAGATATGGTAGGGTCTTGTGGGGAAGGAGATGTTGCTGTTGTCTAATTATCTTAGAATTCATTTAGTTTATTCAGCAAATTATGCTCTTTCTCATTTGTTTTCGGGCTTATTTAATTATACATGTCATGAGATTTATTGTTTGTGTTATTTCTAAACCTAGATGAATGGATAATAGTTAACGAAGATCACAGCAAATTTGGACAGAGGATGTTATTTTTGGTGTGCAGATTAAGTAATCTCAGGAGTAATTCGAGTGCATCATGATATACTTATGGTTGAATTTCATCTATGATTTCATTGATTTGTGGATTACAGGTCCTTAGTTATTACTACAATTATATATATGCTACCTAGGACAGTTGTTAGTTAAGCATTAAAAAGACATGTCCTACATTGCATGAGATTTCAATCCTTAAGTAGAGTTTCACATTTCTTTGGAAAATTCTTTATTTGTTAGGTTCGAAATAATTCAGTTTCACTTATCCCTTATTTCTTTTTATACTGGTTGGCATTCCATGAAACAGATGTTCTATTTTAGTTGTTTTATATAAATAACTTTTGAGACCAATTTTTTCATTCATATTTGTGTGTTTTTTTAATGTGATGTAAGTGATACAGTTAATCGTCCTGTTTGGCGTGTTCTTGATATGAGATGGACCCATCAAGAAAATGATGGTATTTGCTAATTTGTGTCTGTAGGAAAGAATTGAGGAGATTGAGCAACAGGATGAGTCTTCTAAAATATTGTCTCAAAATGATTTCATTGCTCAAGTTTTTGAAAAAGAGAAACCGGGTAGAGTACGTGGTGTGGGTTTCGGACCGACTCCTAGTCAACCCTTCGGTCCGAATTCACTTGTGCCGGGCAACAGAGTCCAAGTAAAAGAGATCCAGAGGAAGCTGCTTGAACTGTCAACAGAGCTAGAAGGCGAGAAGTTAAAGAGGAAAGTGATGGAGGATGAGGCAGCAGGAGAGAAGAAAAAGAGGCAGGCGATGGAGAGTGCTCTGATTTATCTATTTCAACGACAGGGTGAGGAGCTGCAACTAGACATCGCTGCAGGGATGAGTTTTGTGGAATGATAAAGTGAAATATAATGTATTAGGATTGGAGATATTTTGGATTGATTAAAACATTATTTTGAATTAGACTATGCAACTCTTTGCAAGAGATTTGTTTTCTTCATATTTTCATGAATATATTATTTTGTTTTGCAGATAATCTTATTGTTTTTGTTACAAGTTTAGATACTAAGGTTGAAAATATTAACCCTTTAAAATAATAGAAAATCTAAAAAGAAAAAAAAATAAATAGTTTTATAATATTTTAAACAAATTGTACGATCTTTTTAGAAAAACCCAAATTTTTAATTTTTTTTAATCTTTCCTAATTTAGCGGCGGTTTTGAACCGTCGAAAAGTGCCACAGAGTTAGAAAAATCTGTCCGATATTGTGGCGGTTTACAACGTTAGTTCTGTTTTGGGGCGTTAATAAAACCGCCAGAAAACACGCGTCAACTTGAAAACCTCTATTTTAATAGCGGTGGTTTTATAACTGCCGGTAAACATGCTGGAAATCGTGTCACTCGCATTTGGCGGCGGTTTGTTGAAACGATTGCCGTAAAATTTTGATTTAGTAGCGGTTATACCAGCGGTTGCTGAAAACCGCCGCCAAACTTAATCTCGGCGCCCATAACCATGGCGGTCTAGTTAGCCGCCGGCCTTTAATTTTGCGACAATTTAAAATCGCTCCTAATCAAGAAAAAAACGGCCGGTATTTTGCGCCTCCCTTGTAGTGATGGGAGTTAGAATTCAGAAAAGTTATCATGAAAATGGATGCAAAGACAGTGTATCTAGCAATCACACAAGTCAAAAAGTAGGGCAAATTCAGAAATTTTTTAAAGAGAAAAGACAAAAGTTGAATATTTTGTATAATTAAATATTGTATTATATAATTGATGATAT
>NC_029794.2:105804717-105805706 GCF_000816755.2 Arachis ipaensis | reverse complement strand
ATAAATGGTTACTGAAAAAATAAAGAATAAAGGGAATAATTAAAAAAAATTTGTTAATCAAAATAGTTGACCTAAAAAAATATAATACATTATTAATGTTCAAAATACAATAATTAGGATTTAAACTTAGGTAATAAGACTCAATTTTTTTTTTATTAACTAATAAACTAACAACTCAATTCTAAAGAGGCCATGACACCATGACTCCCTCTAAATCCCTTCCTGTTGAAAAGAATACGCGGCACCCCAGCTCTCTAATCAGAAGCATTTTGCAGATGACAAGGAAAGAATGACAAGTTGTGTTCAGACATGTTTATAATTATAGAGAAGCAAACAGGGGCTGATTTCTTAGCAAAGAGTAGCCTAAAAATGTCTCCAGACTTTTATTTTATTGATCGACTTTTTGATGAACTTAGGAAGATAAGAGACTGATGACGCTAGAGGGATACAGTTATCCCGGTTTATTTCCATGCTGTAACTTTGGAGGTTTGCCCCGCTTTCTCACCCAAAAAATAAAAAAATCAAAGCACACCATGAAGTTGAAATTTTCTTTCAGCGCGATATTGATTTAACATTCGAAAGTGAATGATAGGAAACAAAACATAGGGTAGGCATTAGAATAAAGTCATACAAAAATTAAAATTAACAACAAAATGTGTGTCGATATAAAACTTTGGAAATATCTTAAAGACATTTGTTAAGATTATTTAGAATATAAATTTTAAATGTTTGTTCTTGAATAGATGCAAAACAAAAGTATATTCAAAACTTTAAATTTTTACAAAATCTTTCTATATTTAATATTTTAGGACACTTGTATGCTAAATATATTTAATAGAGATATCTTTACATAAAGATGACGTTATGAATCATTAGATAATTTTACATGTTTAACTGAATATATTTGACTGAACCATCTAATGATTTATAATAATATTTTTATTGAAATATTCATCTATAAAAAATGATGAAATCACATATTCACATAA
>NC_029794.2:105796275-105801243 GCF_000816755.2 Arachis ipaensis | reverse complement strand
TAAAAAATAATAATATATAAATAATTTTTTTAAATATACTAATATATTAATATTTTAGTAATTTTTAATTATTAATTTTAATTATAAAAAATATATATAATATATAATTAAAATGAATAAAATTTACTAAAACACTAATGTATTAGTATACTTGAAACCTTTTCAATTTTATATAGATATATGGGAAAAAGCATGTTACATAACACCACACAATTCTATGTCATATTTTTTGTCGGATGAATTAGACCATTTCTTAAATATTACATCACAAATTCATTCTCATTACATTCTCACACACACTGTACTTAAAAGGTTCTCATCCACTACTTAGTCTTATCAAATTTCAATTCCAAATTAAGCATAATAAAAGACACCATGCTTGCCACTTGAACTAAACCTCAACTGCTATATCCCACTTTATTACGTCATTCGTTAAAGGAGCAACAACATAATGTCACAAAAGCCCTTATTGGAACAGAACTTTAATTGCAATTTTTTTATTTAAAAAAAAATGTGTACCTATCATGTAAGTTAACTAACAATATCCACACAAAAAATTTGGACTCCTGGGCCTGACTCTACAAGCAGGACCACATTAAAATTAGTCGCATAATAATATTGTGAATGTACAAATCCCCGAAACATGTCAGAAGCTAATAACATCTAACATGAATTTAACAATCAAAGAAAGAAAATTTCTCTAGCTAAGTAGGAACAAAGCCTCAGGCACCACCACCATCAATCAAAACTCCAATGCTTCAAATTTCTTTGCCAATTATTCTTGGAATCCAAGGCTTCAAGAATGTGGAACGCAAAAATCAAGAGGTGTCTTGTATTTGAGCAAGTTATTTTGGTTTTCCGAGCACCAAACAAGGCATATAACAACCTAGTTCCTAGAGCCTAACAGGCAATCCAAAGTTGTGGAATGTCTTGATGGTCCCATCACAACCGGCCGCAACTATCGATAGTCCCCATGTTTCTGACACACAGCCGTCATTACAAGGTTCCTTGGGGCGTAGCTGCGGCCGGCTGTGATGGAATTCATCGTGCTCCGCAAGAGGTAAATCCCAACTAGGGAGCTTCTCCTCTGGCCATGTCATGGAACCGCGGCACGTGCCGTCAATGGAGAACCAACTACCTAAGGAAAAACGTTCCGAAGAACCAACTACCATGGGAGCAGCTTCTAGCTGGTGTTGAGTTTCTGGGAAACAATGTGCAAAATTGTTGTAGGAGTTGCTACTTTCTGTGCTCATTCCTGACCAAGGTATTGCAACAGTAACACCCTTGGAGCAAAAGTACTCACAGGAATTGTTCGATTTTGCATGCTTGGATGAAGCATTTCCAAAGTCTTTGTAGTTCCAAATATATACACGAGAGTCATCTCCAACTGAAATTATATGTTTCTCGCTCGACATAAATGCACCTGATGTCTGACTTCCAGATTTTCGACGTCCTAAAGATAAAATTTTACATTGTTAGAAATATGATCATTAATGTATTTCTTCTGATCTTGTCAGCTTAAATTTTTACCAACAAATAGTTTCATTACATAATATCAGAGCTTTTAAAACATAAAAAAGAAAGGAAAGAACTATCTTAAATTTATCAATATTATTGTGATTTTTCAATAAGGTCAGAAAGGGAATACATGTTATGTTATGTAACCTAAAACAGACATGTAAACCATTTTAAAAAAATAAAAGAGAGTCACATATACACACAAAAACAAGATTATTATAGGAGATGAGTCTAAATTTAAACAAAAAGATAAAAATTGATGATTACGCTTTACGCTTGCTTAGCAAAACAAAAAACAGAACATTTAGGAAATCCGTAACAATGACAAGTCCGCAAGTTCTTCAGGTCAACTAAAGATCTTGATACAAATGAAGGTTGACCAACCACACAACAAAAGTTGAAAAGTTATAAGAAAGAAAAACGAAGGTTTAAAATTTTGCAAACTATCCTAGCACTGGTATTGAATGCTCTACCTTTAAATATCTGAACAAGTTCCATGCCTTCCAATATTCGGACTTTGGAATCTTCTGATGTGATCATGACTCTTTGGTGGTTTTTCTTGGAAAACTGCAATAGAACAAGTGTTGCAATATTAACAAAGTTAAGTATAAAATATTAAAATTCTTTTTAGTGAAGAATGTCGAGATCAAAACCTGAATTCCCGTGATCTTGTTGCGAGATGTTGATGTTCTCTTCTTTCCGCTAACATTAATCTGTGCCTCAAGATGGAAATGTTTGCCTAAATCATTAGTAATCAAATTTAGACACTCGTTTAATTCATTTCCTATCTTATTTTTTTCAGAAAACCAGGGATCATAACTATGGTAATCTCAAAGCTATAAGTACTTACCCGAAGCAACATAAAAGCGACATATGCCGGTAAGGGAACCAACAACAAATCCCTGCATAAATAAATAATCTAAGGTTCAAAATCCCCTTTGAATGTAAGTTTCTATATTAAGAATAAGTAAAAAGAGATCAAAAATTTTTTTGACAAGATTTAGTAGAGTACTGATAACATTAACAAACCTTTCCATTTGGTTGGTAACTTATGGCAGTTATGACATCTCGAATGTCTGCCCAGTCAACCACTCGCTCTTCACGCATTCCCCATATTCGAACTTTACCATCTATGGAGCCACTGATGAAGTAATTTTCATCAACAGGGTTGAATTGAATGCATGTCACTGCTTCCATGTAAACAAGAGATGCAATAATTAAATATCATACTAAGTTATGCAATAATGGTTCATATTATAGTTACAACTAAACAGAAAAGAATGACATTAAAAGGGTTGGTTCTGAAATTACCATAATCTGTGTGATGGAAAACATTTAGACATTGATTACAACCAATCTGCCACATGCGAACAGTTCTATCCATTGAAGATGAAAGCAGAATCTGCATCAAGAGATATGATAGATCAGATTAACATTCAAACAGAACACATAAGAGACACAATAACAAGTTAAACTCACATCCGAACTTGACCAAGCCAGATCCAAGACATCACTGGAATGACCACAAAATTCTTGCATTGGTGATTCCTCAATTTGGAAAATCCTGTTTGGGAACACAACAAAGGATTGAGTTTTAGGAGCAGAGTTGTGTGGTTTCACTTTGCTGTCAGCACTCTTAACTCCATTGAAGCAAAGACTGGATGCATCGGTCGATACGACGCGCCAAATGCGAACAACGCCGTCTTGGCCTCCACTAGCAAGATAGCGGCCACTGGGACTAAATTTCATGGTCCAAATTAGGCCATCGTGAGCTCTGATATTCTGTCCAGTAAACAATGCACTCAATTCCATCCACCTCTTTTTATTCTGATTCACATTGATCCTTCTTGTAATTTTAGTACTTCCCTTATCCAATCTTGATCCAATTTTCATTCCATATGCAATGCGGTTCCACCAATTCTTCTT
The DNA here is from genome assembly GCF_000816755.2 of Arachis ipaensis. NCBI lineage: Eukaryota > Viridiplantae > Streptophyta > Magnoliopsida > Fabales > Fabaceae > Arachis > Arachis ipaensis. The sequence continues at coordinate 105,797,799 of NC_029794.2, read as the reverse complement.
CTTTTTACTTGTACAAGTTCCAAATTCTCCAAGCTCTTGTTTGGCCAAAGTAACCGGTGAATTCTCCGGTCGTTTCTTAATTTCATCAAACAATGCTACGTCTTCAGAAGTAGGAGCACAGGAAATGGAAGCATTTGAAGATGAGACATCATCAAAATCATTCATATTGTGTGAAGAAGAGACACTAACACTAACCATACCCATCCTCTGAAGAAACCTTTCCCTCCTTTCCTCCACACAAAGAGGCTCATTCATCCAAACCTCATAACCAAACTCATCATCATCATCATCGTGAGGTGGTGACAAGCAATCCAGAGAATCAAAGAACACTTCATCTTCTCCACCATCATCAGAGAGCAGCATATCCTCCTTATATTCAAATCCCCTTAAATACCAATGTGAAACATACATGTCCAGTTTCCAAATCCCAAGTCCAAAAGAAAACAGCCAATAACAACACTTGTTTTGAGGTCAGTAACCATCATAAACAAAACCAACAAGAATGAAATATGGTTCTCACAGAGCCCAAGAAGAGAACTTTATGTGTGGACACACAGTATAATATGTCCGTCTTGATGGTAAGAATATATATATTGGAAAGTGGATTGAGACCGACCCTCCAACTATGGTGGTAGCTGGTGGTACAAGTCAATGGACAAGTGCAGTGAACCTTTGGTAAAGGAAACAAAACGAGAAAAAGGTAACAAGTGTCGTGTGGAGCAATGGTGTGAGAGTTTCTTGAGATCTGTGCCTTCTTTTGCTTCGTGGCTCTCTTCACAACACACGCTGCTGCTTCCTCTTTCTTTTCACAGTCTATCAAGGTTACACCTATGTCTCTTCCTTCTTCCTTTCTTCCTCTCGTAACTAACCAACAACAATTTCACTATTAGAAACCAACTATGTGTCTGTGTTCCGTTCAATTTAAACTAATCAATCATGAAATTCGAATTGAATAATCGCAATTTATTATAATCAAACTGTAGTAATACTACTCTTTTTTATTCACAATAAAATTTACAATTTCATCTTACTTGATTTTTTTAGTAAAATTCAAAATATATATATATATATATACACAAAAATATAATAATTAATTTTAATATGAAAATAACAATTTTAATTTTTTATCGTATGATAGAGTGAAGAGACCAAAAAAAATTGGAATTTTGAAAAAGCCAATTTCCATTTCGAGGCTAAAACTGTTACTTACACAAAGAATATTACTCTATTCTACTTTGCTTTTCAATATTCATATAGTCAAATACCAGCATGGCATTGGCAACATCAACAACAAACAATATGAGAATCTGCAAGCAAACTTGAAACATCACAAGTACATTTTTTGGCTGAAATGTTGAAAACCAATGTCAAACTTTCGAGATAGTAGTGGTAGATTTGTTTTTTAATTCAAATTTTAAGGGGAGTTTTTAATTGGTGTAATTAAAACTCGTACACGTACATAATTCTATAATTCATGCAGTACTCCCAAAAAATTACTGTTCTCTCATTTAATAATATTTTAAA
>NC_029794.2:105794413-105796189 GCF_000816755.2 Arachis ipaensis | reverse complement strand
CCAACCTAAATAAAATAAAATAAAGGAGATAGAATGAAAAGAAAGAGAAGAAATGTAAAAGTTGTGGGGTGGTGGGCAAAGCATAGTACAAGAGGGAGCAAGTAATTGAAGAAGAAGAAAGCGATTAGACAAGGAAGGGTCTAAAAGAAGGAGTCACAGCTTGATGAATGGTAGCCCTTTCCTTATTCCAACAAAACAACCCTTCCCAATTCCAACTTCAATTCTTGGCCTCCGTGTTTCTCTCACTCTAAAAACACACTCCATTAATTAATTACACTAACTTGTTGCTATTGCTATTGCTATTCTAGACAACTTTCTTACCTACACTGCCTACTATGTACTCTACCTCTATACCTATCTTCTTTCTCTTATGACTATCATTCATTTATATCACACCATTTTCTTTTCTAAAACAACAAATTAAGACAAATAAACCCCAACATTTTTAGAGGTATATCATAAATTTGCTCAAAAATGAACTAATGAGGCTATTTAATTTAAAATTTTGCTAATACACGTGTTAAGGATACATATTAAAATTATCAATTAAAAAAAGTATATAATTTAATAATAGCTTCAACATGTATGTAAGAAAAATAAAAAACAACCTATGTAGGAAACATATTAGCTAAATAAAAAAAAAAAAACAACCCATTTAGTGCACCATTGACAAATAGATAAATTAGCTATGTAAATTTTCTTAAAGCGTTATAAATGGAAAAGAAATTGAGATGGCATCAAAAGAATTTGTCAAACAAAGTAGTTGAACTTTTAAATTTCTGAAATTTTATTTAATTTTTTATTAAATTAATTCTATGTAAGCCATTAGAAATTAGAATTGATATAATGATAAAAATATAAATAGTAGGTATGGAATTTTAATTTTAGATTATTTATTATCATTACATATATATACATTCGGTATTAATGACAGGAAAAGGACCTTACTCTGTAACAACTTTCCACCACTTCCTCTACACCTCAATTCTCATTTTTTTCAACCCTTCTCTGTAAAAGAAAAAATATTGAAGGAAATTAATTAAAGAAAAAAAGAACTTCTCCCAAACGGCCTTTGTCCTTTTTTTTTTCCCTTAGTTCTTTGGGATGTGTGGAATTTTTGAGCAAGAACAAGAACGAAAGAAACTCACGTGAAAGCACTCAGAGTGAGGACCCCATCATGAATATAAGAAACTTGAAGAACCTTTGTTCTCAAAAGGGTGTGTGGCTTGGACCTTGGTTTATGATATCTATCTAGGAATTATAGGAGTCTATGGCTATGTGTGTTTTCTTTATAGCTTAACCCCGTAAGAGTTTCTTCATTGTTGTGAATCCCCTTCATATAGAACAAAGAAAGTGAAACATTATTTCTTCTTTATATCTTGCAACGAAAATTGGATTGGAAGGATGATGAGGATACTACAGCATTACATGCATAAAAGGAAATTACAAAAGAGAAGAAAAAAGAAAGTAAACAAATTAAAAGTATGATAAGATGGTTCGTTGTATGCATCATTTTCACCACTTTGAAAATATCGAACATTCCAAATACCTCGCCTCCACTACTCTCAACCACAACCACGCTTCCCCTAGGCTTTCACCATTGTGTCCTAAGAAATTCATGTTACGTAAATTAGTAATTTTAATATGATGGAATTGTTTATGGCTATGCTAATTATGATAGTTAAATCATTTTAGTAATATTTAAAAAGTTTTATTAAAATTAAAGATATATTTTTTATATTTTGATAATATTTTTATTTTTATTTTTATAGTCAT
>NC_029794.2:105790343-105793583 GCF_000816755.2 Arachis ipaensis | reverse complement strand
AATTATTGTCATTTAAATTGTTTATATAATATTTTAATTTTTCATATTACACCTTTTCAATTTGTTGCATCATAATATTTTTTTCCTATCTATAACACCTATGTATCTAATCTTGCTGTAAAAGAACGCAACTAACCTAACCAATCTGATTGGAATTTTATGAGACATACTGGAAATGTCTCGTAACTCTCTTTATTTTATTTTATTTTTTCATTCTAAAGATCGATCTCCACTACATATGATCCAAGGTATCCCTATCATTAGAACAATACATACCACGTGTAATTTATATTAATCATATTTTATTAAGATACTAGAATTTCTGTTTTCTTTTCTTCTCTTGTATATATATTCTAGAGTTATGTTAGGTGAAAATCAAATAAAATAAAAGAGAACTTGCTCACAAATTATTAGGGAAACATGCTCACATTACATAACATATGTATTTTAATATTTCACATTCAGAAATGTTTGGTAACCAAAGAAAATCAGCCAAAAACAGCATAATTTGCCTTATTTAGCATTTATTAATTGTTGCGACAATTAATAAATACTAAATAAGGCAAGTTCTGACTGTTTTTTTTGTCTCTCTAGCATTACCCTTTCACATTATCCATGACCATGAAATTAAACAATAATTACTGCGTGAACAAGAGTAGATCTGGAATATTTTGAGCAAGTTAGGGTATTGGTTAAATTAATCGATAAATAAATTAGTTATCTATGGACCACGGTAGGATGTATATGATCCCAATAATAAGTGTGGAGCCAATAGATTGTACACTCAGACTGAGAATGCCCTTTCAATTTCTTAATCTTTGCTCCTTTCACTATCTCCTTCTTAATAATAATAAATGACAATAATAACAAAATGTATCTACATTTTAAAGAACACATTATCAAATTAGTCTTTAAACAATTATTCTTTCTCTAAATTAGTTTTCAAAAAACAAATTTAATTAAATTTGTCATTCAAAAATTTTATTTAAATTAGTTATATTAGTCTTTTTATCACTTCTGTTACTAATAACGTCAGAATTTGTTAATGTGTCACATTAAGTGACACCATAGCACACACCTATTAATTTTAATTAATGACTAATATGATAAATATATTAAATTAGATCAAATAAATTTAAAATTAAGAGATTCTAATACATTAAATAAAGTCTTTTTTCAATTAAATTTTAATTTGATCTAATTTATAAATTTATCATATTCGCAGCCAATCAAGACTACTAAATGCATACTGTAATATTACTTAATGTGTAATATCAGTAAACTTTGACGTCGTTAAAAAAAATTGGCAAAAAAATCAACGTGATTAATTTAAAATTTTTAAAGGACGAATTTCGTTAAAAAAATTTTTTAAAGACTAATTTAAAAAACGAATGATCTTCTAGAATTTACTCATATCTCAATTCAAACCAGAAAATAACATACCACTAATTAACTAAAACAATGTGTACATTTCAAAAATTACACTCATGCACTACTAATAATAACTAGCATGTAAAAAATAAATAAATTTAAACCCTAATACTTATTTAAACAGATAAGTGAATTAACTATTTGATAAATTTAAATTGATTACGAATAAAATTTTTTAAATAAACACATATAATATGATGTAGGAAAGTATATAATGCAAGCATATATACCTTGTGTATTAGTGGGATAAACAATTAAATTGATTTTTGAGTTTTACATAATGATCAAATTAATTCCTCAAGAGTTTTTAAATTAACTAAATTGTTCATTCAGTTTTAAACCATTAATTAAATTACTTATTCCATTAGCTGGCCAATCAATAGTGTTAATGAAAATGCTGACATGAAATATTAATTAACTGCCATGTGATATTATATTAGGGAAGTTGATATAGCACCAAAAGTATTTTAATTTATTTAATCTTTGAGGAGAGGGACTAATTTGATCATGAGATAATGAAAACCAAATAATAATCAATTTAACAACTAATTTAAAAAATATTTTGTGCTAATAAATTTTAATGTTATGTCAAGTAACTCACAATTAGAAAATCAAATTTTAGTCTTTTTGTTAAAATATAAATTGATTATATCATTAATACATGTTAAATTATAATTTTAGTTAATTATTCTCCTCCTTAGAATTATAAAACTCACATATTTATATTTCCATTTTAGTAAAAAAAAAAAAAAGGCAAACATCTCTTTTATACGTTACATGTGTATGTAAACTCCCTTGCTCAGTGAGAATTTACAGTTTTCTATTAATATTGTTGACTAGTCAATTAATTAACAAAGAATTAATTTGATTACGAGTTTGAATTTGAAAGGCTAATTTGATTGATTTAAAAATTATTCAATTTAACTATCATGTAAAAACCGCAAGACTAATTTGATTTTCAACAATGCTAGGGAACCAACTCTATATAAGCCAAGAATCAGCCAACTGATAAACTAAAGGCACCAGTAACTTTAATCGGATGTTGTTACTGATAGGCACATGGATGTTTCTTTTTCTTGTAAATTGGATGGTTTTTTATATGATTTCTATGTTTCATGTGTTACGCATTGATAAAACATAATTAATTATATGGAACTAACTAATTAATGATCAAAGCATCTGTTTTGTGATTCTCTTCTATTACTAACGTATTTTTTCTCATATTTTAAACGTGGTCAACAATAATTTAAAAAACAAATTAAAACTAATTATAATTAATTATGTTGTTTCATTCTTGGCTGATTATTAGTTGGTTCCATATACTTTTTCTTTGATTTTATATTGCGTATTAACTAATTACGAATTCGCATGTTGTATGCATTTAACTCAAAAAGAATCAGAAACTAAACAATATGATTTTTGTAATCAATTAAAGGGAATCTTCACTCTCAAAAAAATAAAGAAAATCTTCAGTCAACAATTTTCGATTTTTTTTTTTTATACTTTTACAGTCTTCAAACCAAGGATCAAATCAAATCTGACAGCCGCCAGTTCCAGGTTACTGTTGAGTGCAAAGTGAAAACCAAATAAATTCTATTGTCACATTTGTCGGTTTACTGTTACAGATTTGATGCTCCAACAACAAGGACACAAATTGTGGCTAAAATTTTTTCATATGATTTGTTGGGTGATGAACCCATGAGATCCTAAAAAACGAAAATTATTATTGGTGAATTTTAAAAATATGAAAATAAATAAAATTTGTCGTTGGTCAATTGAAAACTTTTTTAACTTAAAATTGTAAAAATT
>NC_029794.2:105787407-105789347 GCF_000816755.2 Arachis ipaensis | reverse complement strand
TTGTTACTTTGTTACTATTATAAAAAAATAAATATTTTTTCATATATAACACCCACTCATTTTTTTAAAAGCTATTATTATATTTTTCTAACTAACTAACTAATTCTATGACTATAAGATAAATTACACTTGTAGCTTATTCTAAATAGAAGTTACATTATGCTTTATGTTCATCAAATAATAAGTGTATAATTAGTAAAAAAGAGGTTATAGCATAAGGTTGAATTCTTATTTTTTCATGTGAAGTTCACATGGACAAAGCATAAAAACAAACAAGATGATTCTAGGTGCCACGCCATTTGGTCTCCCATTGAATCGCAGACCAAGCATTTTCCATGACATGGAATAGTATCATATGAATTCTCATATTTCAATTATTATTTTGCATTTGGCAATATTTCAATCATAACATTTGATTTCCCTATTATCTTAGGTCGCATTCATCACTTGGTCTTGTTAAACTTTATTTTTTGCTTTTTACAGTAACACAATCAATAATAATGCTAGATTTCATGCATATCACAAACCAAGCAATCAAAATTCCAAAAAGATGATAAAAGGAAAATAATAATTCAATAGTGTGTAGCACTTCTAGAGATTTCCTTTCCAACTTTTCTTTTCCTTTCTTTTCTCGGGAAAACAAACAAACAAGCAATCAACATTATTGGAAAATAGAGGAGAGGGAACAGAGTGAAAGGATGTACAGGAATGTGCAACAGTGTGTTTGAATTGGATAAAATAATAATAAAGTTTGTGGATTGAATTAAAAGTAAATAAAATAAGATTCATATAGTAGTATAGTACCATAAATTTATTAACAATTACAAGTTTTATTCAGCAGTGTAGAGCACTAACCTTAAGATTTAAGAACCCTTTGTTGGAGACTAAACAACATGGATTAAGGAGTCTTGGCTCTTGTTCACTTCTTTGTTGCTGCAGTGTTCAAAATCTTGTAATAATTGACGTCTTTTTTCTTATATACATGCATGTACTGTAGTGTCTACATATATATATATATCATCATGCCACGAAATTAATGGATAAAAATGGAAATATCATGAAATTTCATTATATTAAATATATAGGAGCAAAATGTGGAAGTTATTGGAGGGTTATTAGGGCTGAGTATCTCTAGTGGTTAGGGACAAATCTCTGTTCAATCTTTTCTCTCGATATCTTCTCATTTAAAACCAAAAGCTCGTGATACCTATAATAAATTAATAATCTCATATTTATTTTTTTTTATTGTTAGTATAATATTATAATCATCCCGATGTCCAACCCCCTGCAATAAAGGCAAAATAGAAAATTATAATATGCTTTAGTTTGCAAATATGAGACTTTGTCATATGAACTAAGAATTATCATATACCAATTAATTTAATTATAAGAATGATATTTGAGAGAATAAATTTTGTTATAAATATAGTTAAATCATGTGTTCAATATATGCATAAAAAATTAATCAAGATAATAGTTAACGATTATAGAAAATTAAATATCTTACAATTTATAACTTATATTGAAAAATTTCATTAATTAAGTTAAATCAAATATGTATTACTTTATTAGTATTTATTTTAAGACTTATTTTATGTTTTTTTTTTTTTTTGAGTAATTACTCAAATCAGTCCCTAAAAATTTTAAAATTGGACATTTTAGTCCTAAAAAAATTAATACACAAATCAATCCCCAATATTTTATTCTGGCAGACAAATCAGTCCCCAATTCATTTTTCGATCAAGTAATTACCCAGATCAGTCCCCAAGGATTTTAAAAATAGACATTTTAGTCCCCAAAAAAAATTAATGTACAAATCAATCCCCAAAATTTCTCTCCGTTAGACATAACAGTCCTCCATTCAAAAATAAAATAAAATAAAATAAGATATAATAATAATAATAATAATTATTATTATTATTATTATTATTATTATTATT
>NC_029794.2:105764570-105786296 GCF_000816755.2 Arachis ipaensis | reverse complement strand
GGGTATTTTTGTCCCCTTTTTTTTGCAATTCTTTTTCTTTCTTTTTCTATTTCTATTATTATTTTTTATTTTATTTTATTTATTTATTATTATTATTATTATTGAGTGATTATATATATATATCTAATGAATAAATTTATCATTATTGTTGTTCAAAAAATACAATAGTACATAGTACAATATTATTATGCAATTAATAATAATAATAATCATTTTATTTTATTTTATTCTTTAATGGATGACTATTATGTCTAACGGAGAGAAACCTTGGGGATTGATTTGTACATTAATTTTTTTAGAGACTAAAATGTCCGTTTTTAAAATTCTTGGGGACTGATCTAGGTAATTACTTTGCTAGAAAATGAACTGGGGACTGATTTGTCTGTCGGAGTAAAATCTTGGGGATTGATTTGTGTATTAATTTTTCTTAGGGACTAAAATGTTTGATTTTAAAATCCTTGGGGACTGATTTGGGTATTTACTCATTTTTTTTATTGTTTTAGGTCCAATTATGATTTAACTTATTTTGTCTTAGTGAATTTATGAATTAAGATTTTAAAATTAAGAAGTGACCCGTTAGATATAACCAAGCTCAGTCATACCTATAAATCAGAATCTGAATAAACAATATGTGCTAAATAAAAAAAAAACGTGTTTTCTCCTTTAACGGACCCTTTTATAAGATCAAACAACGTGAAGGAGCAGTTGCCACAAAATCAGGCTAATATCCTCAATAGTTTCATAATATTAGTAACTGCATATAACACAACAACTCTATAAATACAAAAACCTAACTACGTAAAAGGTACGCTATTTATTCTGAATTGCAATATACTCATTTCACTATTTTTCCTGATTTGAGTGTTGGAATGCCTTTGCAGGTGCCCACCGTACCGCCACCAATTTGAGGAAGCCAACATATACCTCATCCTACCCAAGTGGAAGTAAATTCAACCTTAAACCGAACGAGCTATACTTCTCCCGAAACTTACTACGTAGGAACATTTGGTACCTATCGTGGGGCCAAAGTGATAAACTAACCCCACTATCGTCTCTCCTACCTTATCTTCACCTCTTTTTTGCAGGACACAATCTATGGAGAAGAATAAAGTAACCCTCCTCTTCCTTCCAGTCAAGCTGAGCTACTGGCCATCAACGAGTCTCTACGAGTAGAGAACCAACGAATGGCCGACTTGTTGAATCATAGACAAAACAGCCAAAACAAGGGAAAAGAACACAAAATCCTGAAAACAAAGACGATGAAAAAGAGCACACGTCGGAGGCTAAACCCTTGGTGACGACCACTCCGACGCCAACGGTAAAGAGGACTAATCCATTTTCAAAAGACATCATGATCTTTCAGATGCCCAAAAACTTCACCCTGCCAACAACGTTGAAACCTTATGAAGGAATCGGTGATCCTAACATACATATCACTAAGTTCCATACAACGATGTTCATCAATAGTGCATCTGATCCAATACTCTGTCGTACATTTCCTACCTTTTTTGATGGTGCTGTCTTGATCTGGTTTTCTGACTTTACCTGTAGGTTCTATATCAAGTTTTGATGAGCTGGCCGATCTCTTTTTCAATACCTTTGCCCCCTCAAAGATATACGTACACAACTCAAACTATCTCAGCACTATAAAACAAGGACAGCACGAGAGCCTTAAAGACTACATGACAAGGTTTGCAAAGGCACCTATGGAGATACCCAACCTCAACCCAGAGGTCCACTTACACGCACTAAAAAGTAGACTCCGCCTTGAAAAGTTCCAAGAAACCATAGTAGTTACAAAACCAAAGACGTTGGCGAAGTTCAAAGAAAAAGCAACAAGTCAAATCAAAATAGAAGAGCTCCGACAAATCCGAAAAGTAGAAAGGTCTAATCCTAATAGAGAGGAAAACAAACAGGAGAAATACCCAAATAATAAGATAGACTAAAAACCCTTTAAACTCACACCTAAATTCGACACACACACCCTTTTCAACACAAAAAAAGAGGACATCATTAAAGACATCCTACACTATAAACTAATCAAATCACTAAACAAGGCAGGAACTTACCAAGACCAAAGATATGTGGAAAGTTAAAATATTTCACTTTAATTTTCATCAAAAGTATGGGCACACTATAGACGATTGTGTTATAGCAAAAGACTTTTTTGAAAAACTAGCTCTCCAAGGTTTGCTGGACAAATACATCGACAGCCAAGGACCAACACGAAATTTAGAAGACCTCGGCCATCACTCTAAATCGAGTGACAATCACAGGGATAATGGAAAAGGGTAAACGAAAATCCTAATCAGCCTCGTAGCATTATTAACTGTATCTTTGGTGGTTTCGCAGACGAAGGATGTAGCAACTCGGCCAGAAAAAGGACATATAGGACTATAATGTGAGTACTAGTTCCGAGCAAATTTCAACGACCGATGTGAACATCCTAGAAATCACATTTAACTCTTTTTAGATCTCAAAGCGATGGACAAAAACCTAGATGATCCTGTAGTTATATAACTACAAGTTGGCAAACCTTTAGTGAAAAAGTTCTTGTGTACCCCGGCAGTAGCGCCGATGTATTGTTCTATTCTACATATAAAAAAAATGAAGCTAAGAGATAAAGCCTTACAATCATCCGCTGAAGAACTGGTAGGTTTCTCAGGTGAGCGCGTTCCAATCCAAGGCTATATACGGTTACAAAATACACTAGACGAATACCCTAATTGCAAAACCTTAGATGTGCAATACTTAGTGGTGGATTGTTAAAGTTGATATAATATCATTTTAGAAAGACCTTTTTGAATACATTTGGTACTATTGTTTCCACTATACAATTGTGTGTTAAGTTTTGTATGCAGGACAACAAAGTGGTCACAATCCATGCCGATAAAAAAGAAGCCAAGCAATACTATAAAGCAATCCTCATAACAAACCCACTAGGAAACCTATACAACAACACATTCAGGCAGTCTATAACTCGAAAAATCTACCCCACCTAACAGAGCTTGATCCAGGAATAGAAATCCAAGATCGATCTTTACCAACAGACAATTTGACCAAGGTGTTACTAACAGAAGATGAAAGCAAATACACATATATTGGGGACTCTTTATAAGAACAAAACAAGGAGCAACTTATCACATTACTACAGCAAAATGTTAACTTATTTGCATGGACCCTAACTAATATACCAAGAATTGATCCGAACATCACCTGCCACAAACTAGAAGTAAATCCCTTGATCTGACCAATAGCTCAGAAGAAATGACACTTAGGCACAGACAAACAGAAGGCATCTCTAGAAGAAACCCAAAAACTATACTGGACGTAGGATTCATAAAGGAAATCCAATTCGACAACTGGTTAGCAAATGTGGTCATGGTTAAGAAAAACAATGTCAAATAGAGGATGTGTGTGGATTTTACAAACCTCAACAAGCATGTCCAAAGGATGCGTATCCTTTTCCCTATATTGATAAATTAGTTGATAAGTCATCTAGTTTTCAATGTTTAAGTTTTATGGATGCTTATTCTAGTTATAAAAAATACTTATGTATTTAGCAGACCAGGATAAGACTGCTTTTATTACTAACTATAACAATTTTTGTTATAAGGATATGCGTTTTGGACTTAAAAATGCAAATGCTACTTATCAAAGGCTAACGGATAAAATCTTTTCCAACCAAATCAGAAGAAATATAGAAGTATATGTGGATGATATGGTAGCAAAGACCAAATCCAATAGCGATCATGTCAACGACAACTCCCATTATACAATATGAAGCTAAATCCAGAAAAGTGTGCTTTCAGAGTACATGGAGAAAAAATTTCTCGGTTTCATGCTAACCTGCCGAGGTATAGAAGCTAACCCAGAGAAGTGTCAAGTGATCCTATGAATGAGAAGTCCTCAGTCCATCAAAGAAGTGCAAATCCTACCTCGGATAGCTCACAGATCACATCACTTTGTCAAAACGTTACAAAAATAGAAAGAATTTCTTTGGAGAGAAGCTTACGAACAAGCATTTACTGAGCTTAAGGCCATTTTATCATCATCACCAATACTCCATAGACCAGAGAGCGGTAAATCATTATTCCTTTACTTATCTGTAATTGACTATGTTGTATGTTCAGTCTTGATTACAGAGATAGATAAAGCTCAACAACCAGTCTACTTTGTGAGTAAATCACTCCAGACTGCTGAGCTTAGATATCCGAAGTTGGAGAAGCTAGCTTTGGTTCTCATAACAACCGCAAGACGACTAAGGTACTACTTTCAAAGTCATACCATTATTGTCCGAACAGAGCACCGACTACTGCAAATCCTAAAACCAGAACTCACCGAAAGACTAATAATGTGATTGATCAAACTCTCAGATACGATATACACTATCAAGCTCGAGGCTCTTTGAAGTCTCAACATCTAGCCGATTTCGTGGCAGAACTCACTATCAACGATACTACACAAAGTAGTAAAACTTGGACACACTCTATGTCGATAGTGCTTCAAATATGCAAGGATCTGAAGCTGGCATATTGCTCATAAATAACAAGGGACCAGCAAGTGAACAATCTTTACAATTCACCTTCTATGCCAGCAATAACCAAATAGAATATGAAGCACTTATAGCTGGTCTAAGACTAGCTCACACTCTCAGAATAACACATATCAATGTCAAATGTGACTCGCTACAGATAGTACAAACAGTAACAGGTAATTTCCAGGTAAGAGATACACTATTAGAAAAATTTAATTCTAGTGTCAACAATCTTATCTCTTATTTTCTAAAATTTGAAATTTCTCATATACCTCATGAGCAAAACTGCCGAGCCGATATTCTCTCGAAATTTGTAACTACTAGAAGTCCAACACATCATCCAAGATTATCACAACTAACATTGTATGAGCCCAGAGTCACATTAACAAATATTTTGAGTATTTCACAGGAAGAAGATTGGCAAGAACCATTTATACAATACCTGACAATATCCAAGACAACAGAAAATTCAAAAGGCAATCAAACTTTTTTACATTAACTGGAGTCATGCTATATAAACAAGGTTTTACAAGACCTTTGTTAAAATGCTTAAACAACACAGATGCTGAGCTCGCTATGGATGAAGTTCACGAAGGCGTATGTGGCATACATATCGAGGGCAGGTGCTTGGCGTCCAAAATACTCTGAGTAGGATACTAATGACCTACCATACAAAGAGATTGCATAAATAAAGTCAAACATTGTGATCATTTTCAACGTCATATCCTAATCAACCACAAACCATCCGAGCAATTACACACATCGGAGATAAGCTGGCCTTTTAGTAAGTAGGGACTAGATATTCTCGGCCCTTTCCCACAAGCACCAGATCAGATTAAATTTTTAATTATTAGCATCGATTCTTTTACAAAATGGATAGAGACTATACCTTTGGCAAAAATAAATTTGAAAAAATGATATCTTTTATTTGGAAAAACATAATATGTCGATTTGGTATACCTCATTCCATTATCACAGACAACGGTAGACAATTTATAGACAAAAATTTTATAATTTTTTTACAAAATTTCAGAGTTAATATCAATTTTCATCTGTAGAACACCCTCAAACTAATGGTTTAGCTGAGGCTACCAATAAAGTTATATTGCAGGCACTTCGGGAAACATTAGAGGATTCAAAAAGACAATGGGTCAAATTCCAGAAATTTTTTGGAGCTATAACATAACAGAACAACCATCAACCAGAGAGACACCATTCAGAACAGTATATGGCTATGATGACATGATACCAATTAAAGTATCACACCAATCTAGCTGAACACACAATTTTAACGACGACACAAACGCCAAACTAATAGCCACTGAGCTGGACTCAGTGGAAGAAATCCGAGATCAAGTATTGATTCAACAATGCGCAACTCAACTTGCTATAGTCCGGAAGTACAACAAAAGGATCAAGCCGATGTCATTCAATAAACGAGACCTCGTTTTCAGAAAAATAGAAGAAGCACGAAAACCACAAGGTCATGAAAAACCAAGCGCCAATTGGGAAGGTCCTTTCGAATATCAAAAGTCATCGGACGAGGCGCATACAAATTACTACCTTTAGAAGGCAACGGTCTCTCAAGTACATGAAATATTTCATCTCTAAAATTTTATTGTAGTTAAGTCTATACGTCGGGACAAGATGCTGTACTCTTTTTCCTACTACCAGATTTTATCTCTAAGTTGGATTTTACTGGAGGGGTTTTAACGAGGCACACCCCATACCCCTTTTAATACAATTCTATTCTTCACAATTTTTTATTAGTACTTTCTACCAACCCATTTTTCAAATTGATCTATAGATTACTCGATTGCCAATATGTGTTACCTATTTTTCCAAATTATTCAAGCAAATTTCCAACAATAAATTATTAAACGCAAACCAAATTCAAACTAGCCGGAACTACTTTCTACAACACATTTCAACCATTTACCAAACAAAATATAAATATGAAACTACATAATAAACTCTTATCATCAAAATACCTAATTATGTTTATACAAACATCACAAAAAGATCAACATTGTTTCAAACACCAAATTCGACAGAATTATACTCGGTCATTAGTCTATCAAACCATTACCATATTAACTACAAACTTTTCAAAATAAACAACAAGTCCATTAAACTAAAAACAAATAAGTTTCACGGTGCATCCACATTCTCATCTTCACCTTCTTGGTTAGCATCATCACCTACCAATTGTCCACCCATCACAATCTTACAAGGATCCATCACAGCAAAATCCACAGTTAGAGCAACAAATTTAGCTTGCTCTGATGCTCTGTTAAATCCCATAGCAAACATTTCAAAATCATACTTTTCTTTTTCAGTCTCTAAACCCTTCTTTTCAACAGACAGCTCTATGACTCTTGTCTTTAACACTGATTTCTCTTTACTCAGCTCAACCTGATTCTTCTCAAGTTAAGTTATCTTCGTAAGCAAAAGCTTACTCTCTTCTATAGCATCTCTGTAATTTCTT
This sequence comes from Arachis ipaensis, assembly GCF_000816755.2. NCBI lineage: Eukaryota > Viridiplantae > Streptophyta > Magnoliopsida > Fabales > Fabaceae > Arachis > Arachis ipaensis. Next base: position 105,779,271 of record NC_029794.2, on the reverse strand, counting down.
CTCTGTCTCTAAATTCGCCTTCATGATTTGCTCCATACTCGCTTTGTCAAATGAATCCCTCAAATGCTTTAACTTTTGGGTCCGACCCATACACATCTATTGAGCACCCATCACCTATATCAAAACAACCTATCAATCCAAGGAACATTTAATAAATTGATCAAACTAAAACTACTTACCTGCATATGCCGACCTATTCCAACATCATCGACTTCATGCACAAGCTTCACGTCTAAAGGGCATTAACCATACTCGTCCGACATCAACATAAAGGGAAAATACTCACTTCACATCGAAGTAAGGTCATCATTCCCCTTATACCCATGCAAAAACTTCTGACTCTCAGTAAATTTCTCTACATCACCGAGGTCCACCTCCTTAACAGCAAATTTAGAACCAGTTAAATCTACAACCTTATCCTCCTCAATTTTCTTTCTTTTATAGCTAACCTCTTAGTAGGAGAAGGCTGGTTCACCTCGGCCCCTCCCTCATCCTTAACGTTGCTTGTTAAACCCTCATTCTTAACGTTTTTTTACTTGAAGAAAGCTTGGAGATTGCTCGTAGTCACCTTCGAAGCTTTTTCACCTGTAAACAAACATATCACAACACACATCATAATCAAATCTCAAACTATCTAACAAGAAAGAAATTCATACATTTTTACCTAGATAACTAATCACAGCCTCTCTATCAGTTTTCCACTTTAGCAAATCTGCTATAGCTAATAACCTCGCCAAAGATATGTTATTCACCAAGAATTCAACTATCGTTTCATTCATATACTCCATCTGGTCCATCCCTAATATCTGCCGAGATGACACATGTCAAAACAACAGGAATCTTTTCAACCAAAATTCATCTACATAGAAAGGAAACTCCTCTTCCGCCAACCTTACCTTCACAAACATAGCCTTAAAACCTTTAAAGGATGACTTATATAAGCTAAATATGGCTCGGTTTGGAATGATGGCCAAATTTAACCAACAACCTCTCCTCACCCCTTTAGCTTGGAACAATGCAAAAAATACCTCCAACGGAAGCTTTATCTCTAAAAATTTCATCAGCACCTCAAAACTCCCTAACGAAAGCCTAGGAATTTGGGTGTAGCTGTGATGGTGCACACTTCAATTGCATTAATACACCATGCTGGAAAGGCATAAAAGGAAATATAACTCCCAGTTCAAAAAACAAACACTTATACATATAAAAGTACTCATACCCCTCCCATCTGTAACAAATATGATCAACAATACTACAAGGCAAAAATTCAAATTTTATGTCAGCTCCATCCTTCACCCAACCCGAATACCCTAGTTGACAAATACTCTTCATGTCACGAAACAATGAAGCATGTTCCTTCACAGACGAAGCCACCCACGAGTAAGGATCATTTTCATCAACAATGACTTCCTCCTCCACAATCTCATCACTATCATTTTCTAATTTTCGTTTCTTTGTACCTTTCTTTTTCCCTTTTTCTTTCACTTCAACTTTACCTTTTTTCTATTCTCCAACTCTACCAAACTCTCAAACTAAGGAGAAATAGAAAAATAAAAAATAAAAAGCAGAAGACACACACTAACTTTTTTTACTCATCTTAAAATAAATAAACCCCAAAAACTCCAATAGACGCCTAAAACTTGAAACAAGACACCTACACACCATAACTTCAATTTTACACATGAAAGTTAAGAAATCAATAACTCAGATAACAACTCATCATTTCCAAACTCATCCGGATCGTCAATCGTGATTTCAAATAGACGACTGATCATTGTGATCTTGGTAACCGTAAAAATATTTATTACACATGTTGCATCAATTATTCAAGATTATCAATACCAACATTTCAAACTTTACCTTTTATTTGTAGTTCATTAAAAATCAAGTTGAGCAAAGGAGATTGATAAATGAAATTTATCGTCGATCTAGATTTTTTCAAAAATAGAATTCATTCATTGCAAGTATAGTCTAGATCAACAACTAATTTCCAATCAAATTTAGATCAAAAGATAGTCACAATCAAAACACAATAACCGGGAGTTTTTAAGTCTCGGGTCGTCTTCCCTAGGAGTTGCAAATGAAGTGCTATATTATTGGCTATAAGGGAATTGGGAGTTGTGAATGCAAGAGAGAGCAAGTAATGTAAATGGCAAGGAATTAAATGATCATGTAAGGAATTAAAAGTCAAAGCAATAAAATGCAAGGAAAAGAAAATTCAAATGCAAGAAATCTCTTGGCATGAATTGGGAGCTAAGGTTACCTATCCTAGTCATTGACCACAAACACGTGATGATTATGAAGAGTTAATCCTACTTAGTCAACCCTACATCAAGGATAAGTCAAATAGGCATAGTTGATTCCAATCCCTAAGGCCTAGTCCACATTATTAATGGGTCACTTAGAGTCAAGGAAAACCAAATCAACTAACTACTTTAATGTATCAAACAAGAATGGACATCAATGACTCAAGGGTCACCAAAATCCTCATATCCAAACCAAGAGTGAAGAAAAACTAAGTAAAAACTAAGCCAAGCATTTTATCAAACACTTGGTGTGCATGAAAATAAAATAATATTAAATTACATTAAAAATAAAATCTAACTATCAAATGCAAGAAAATAATAATAACAACTAAAGAAAGCAATAAATGAACATAAAACATAAATTGCATTAAATAAAAATAAAAAATTACAAGAGTGTTCATAAAATAAAAAGTGACATAAAAGAGAAATTAAGAAGAAGAACTAAGAGAATTAAGACAATAAGACATGAAAACATAAATGAAACTACATTAAAATAAGAATCAAAGACTGAAATTAAAGAGAAATTAACTAAACCTAACCTAATTCTAGAGAGAGGAGGGAGCTTCTCTCTCTAGAAACTAAGAGAAAAAATATGTAAAAGCTAAACCTAATTGCCCCCCTTGCTTCCACTTGAATTGGGATTGAAATAGTTTCAGAAATGAGTTGGATTGGGTTTTGGAGGCCCAGAATTCGCCCCCAATGATTTGCATTAATGAGCTCACGTGACTCAGGTCACGCGTACGCGTCATTGAGCAAAGTTCACTTCCACGTGTATGCGTGGGTCATGCGTACGCGTCGCCTAGCGCGTACGCGTTGTCCGTGCGCACGCACGGATCGCTGAATTTTCCAAACTTCATTTTTTCATGGTTTCTTCCCTTTTGCATGCTCTTTTTCTCACTTCTTCAACCCATACTTGCCTTGAAAACCTGAAATCACTTAGCAAACACATTAAGGCATCAAATAGGATTGAAGTGAATAAAATTTAGCAATTAAAAGGCCTAAAGAGCATATTTTCACTTTCAAGCACGATTTAGAAAGAAATCTCAAAACTAAGCTATTTCATTGAATAAGTGCAAGAAAGGTTGATGAAATCCACCCAAATAGAGCAAATAAATACCATGAAATGTGGATTCATCAGAGATACCACTTACTTCATAAACTGGTTTATAGATAGAAATAACTCTATCACTTACCAAATCTTTTCTTTATCCATCCTAATTTATTTATTTACTTATTCATTTTACCTGTTCGATATTTTAACTTTTACTATTAATCTTTACTTTGTTCCTTTTCTTCAATCCAATAAGTTGAGCTTTAGAGCTACTACTATTACAATTTTGATTTATAGTTTAAAAGCTCAACCTATCTAATTGAAAAATGTTATAGGTCAAGTTTGGAGCTGTGATCCATTAGCTATAACCAAGCCCAATCATACCTATAAATTGGAATTTGAATAAACAACACGTGCTAAATAAAAGGAAACGTGTTTTCATGTTAACAGACCTTTTTATAAGATCACATAACGTGAAGGAGCAGTTACCACAAAACCAGACTAACATCCTCAATAGTTTCGTAATACTAGTAACCGCCTATAACACAATAACTCTATAAATACAAAAATTCTAACTACATAAGAGGTACGCTATTTATTCTAAATTGCAATATACTCATCTCACTCTCTTTTTTACTTGAGAGTTGGAGTGGCTTTGCAGGTGTTCGCTGCCGCCATTCTTGGAAAACCGACGTATACCTCATCCCACCCAGGCGAAAGTAAATTCAACTTTAGACCGAACGAGCTATACCTCTCTCGAGATTTACTACGCAGGAACAAAAAGCATACAAATTTCTAAATTGTAACCACTTGTTTTAATTTTTGATGAATAAAGATTTATTTAAATGTTTTTGAAAAATTTGAGAGTAAACAAAAAAAAAATAAAATGATTCCTAATCTATTACCCAAACCTTGGCCCACAACAACAACAATCTCGGAACCTAGTATAGCTGGCAGAGATAATTTCTCTAAGATAACCACCCCACTCAGGCTACCACTATCCCAATAAACTCGGGCAATGGCCCGCATAAACCCCGTCAAACCTGCAATAAAGATACGAATAACAAACCTGATCCAGGTAACAAACCATTCAAACAACTTACTATAAGTGCTAACGAGTTACTAATCTAGAGGTACGCAGTTCATTCTAATTTCTACTCTGAACTCTCTCACACTCATACTTACTTGAGCGTTGGAGTCCCTTTGCAGGTATCCAACACCGCCTCCCCACAAGAAGACGACATTCCACACTCTTTACTCCAAGGAAAGTCAGTTCAAGCGTCAGTCGAACGAGCTATACCTCGGAGTTCATTTTCACACAGGGACATTTGGCGCCCACCGTGGGGCTCCGATTTTAATCTAACCCCACCTTCTCTATATTTTGTATATCTCTTCATTTTCTTTTTCAGGACATAGGAGATGGCGGACGAGCACAGTCACGCTCCCTCCATCAATCAGGCGGAAATTTTAGCAATCAACGAGGCCCTCAGGGCCGAGAATCAAAAAATGGCTGAGCTCCTGCGACAGATGGGGCACGACCGAAGCAAGGGAGAACACAAGAGTGCCGAAAATAAGGACAATGATGACGAGCACACCTCGGAAACCAAACACATCATCCCCAAAACCACCAAAACGACCACCAAAAAAAGAACCAACCCCTTCGCCAAAGAAGTCATGAGTTTTGAAATGCCTCAGAATTTCACCTTACCGTCAACCTTAAAACCCTACAATGGAATAGGAGATCCGAATGTCCACGTCACCAAGTTCCAGGCCATGATGTTCATGAATAAGGATTCTGACCCGATCTTATGCCACACATTCCCAACTTTCCTAGATGGAGCCGCTCTGATTTGGTTTTCCAACCTCCCTAAAGGCTCCATTTCTAACTTCGACGAACTAGCAGCCCAGTTCGTCAACCACTTCGCCGCATCTAAAATATATGTCCATAACTCCGACTACCTAAGCACCATCAAGCAGGGACCGAACGAAAGCCTAAAAGACTACATGACTAGGTTTGCCGAAGCAACCAACGAGATACCTAACCTAAACCCCGAAGTCCATCTCCACGCCTTAAAGAGCGGCCTTCGGCCAGGGAAATTCCAAGAATCCGTAGTCATTGCAAAACCAAAAACCTTGGCCGAGGTGGAAGAATTCCGGGCACTGCGAAGAGCAGATAAGCCTATCCCAAGCAGAGACGAGGAAAGGCAAAACAGACAATCGAAAAGTAGAACGGATCCGAGAACATTCAGGCTAACACCCAAATTCGATAACTATACCGCCTTCAATGCAAAAGGGAGGACATAATAAAGGACATATTGCACTCAAAACTTATCAAACCCCCAAATAGGGCCGGTACTTATCAAGACCAGCATTATTTGGACAAATCAAAGTATTGTGCCTTCCACCAGAAGTACGGCCACACCACGGATGACTGCGTAATAGCCAAGGACGTCCTCGAAAAGCTCGCCCGCCAAGGGCTACTAGGCAAGTACATTTCCAGCCGAGGAAGGAAGCGAAGCACAGACGATCTCGGCCAACAATCCAAACCGACTGACAATTCCCGAGATAAAGGGAAAAAGGTAGATAACGATATCAATCCACCCCGCAGAATAATAAACCGTATTTCTGGTGATTTTGCAGGTGGCGGATGCACAAACTTGGCACGAAAAAGGTCGTACCGAACTATGATGACGATGACAGAAACCACCACGTCCCAACCAGTCGAGAAGGACAAGCCAGAAATCTCATTCGTCCCGAAAGACTATAAAGCAAATGACCGGAACTTAGATGACCCGGTTGTCATCACAGCACAAGTCGGGGAGCCATTAGTAAGGAAGATCCTAATGGACTCAGGAAGCAGCGCCGACGTACTTTTCTACTCAACTTTCCAAAAGATGAAACTCAGCGACAAGAATCTCCAACCCTCTTCCGAAGAACTGGTAGGTTTCTCAGGTGAGCGTGTCTTCATTCGAGGTTACATCTGGTTACAAACCACCTTCGGAGAATACCCCAACAGTAAAACAATAGATATACAATATCTTGTTGTAGACTGCAGAAATCCATATAACATCATTTTAGGCAGACAATCCTTGAACGCATTCAATGCTATTGTTTCTACTGTGCATTTGTGTGTTAAGTTTCTTTCACAGGACAACAAAGTCATTACCATCCACGGAGACTAGAAAGAGGCCAGACAGTGCTATAACGCCAGTCTGAAAGACAAACAGCCAAAACAACCCGAACAACAATACGTTCAAGCAGTATATAACTCGGACCAACTGCCTGCCCTGGCCGATCTGGACCCCAGAACCAACCATCAAGAGCGGCCAATGCCAACAGACGATCTAACCAAGATCTAATTAACCAAGAACGACGAATCCAAGTACACATACCTCGGCAACGCGCTTAAGGAAGAAGAACAGAACCAACTCACCAAGCTACTAAGACACAACGTTGACTTATTCGCATGGACCCCAGCAGACATGCCAGGAATAGACCCTAACGTCATTTGCCATAAGTTGGCTATCAATCCAACAGCCCGACCTATAGCCCAAAAGAAACGACACCTCGGCACTGACAAGAAAGCGGCCTCCTTAAAAGAGACTCAAAAGCTACTCAATGCTGGCTTCATCAAAGAACTCAGATATTCCACTTGGTTAGCCAATGTGGTAATGGTTAAAAAGACCAATGATAAATGGAGGATGTGTGTGGACTATACAGACCTCAACAAGGCCTGTCCAAAGGACGCATACCCCCTCCTGTGCATTGATAAACTTGTTGATAATTCTTCTAGTTTCCAATGTTTACGTTTCATAGATGCCTATTCCGGCTATAATCAAATCCTCTTGCATAAAGTTGACCAGGATAAAACTTCCTTTATTACTGATAATGGAAATTTCATTTATAAGGTTATGCCATTTGGGCTAAAAAATGCAGGTGCTACCTACCAACAACTCATGGACAAAATCTTCACAAGTCAAATCAGACAAAACATAGAGGTCTATGTCGACGATATGGTGGCAAAATCAACACACACGGCAAACCACATTCACGACCTAACAGAGATATTCCAACAACTTCGAAGGTACAGTATGAAGCTTAATCCTGACAAATGTGCTTTCGGAGTACAGAGCGGCAAATTCCTCGGCTTGATGCTCACTTGCCGAGGTATTGAAGCAAACCCGGAGAAGTGCCAGGCAATATTAAACATGCGAAGCCCAAAAACAGTCAAGAAGGTCTAACAACTAACCGGCTGACTCGCAGCCTTAGCCAGGTTTCTGCCCTGAGTAGCCCACCGATCACACCATTTTTTCAAAAATCTACGGAAACAAGAGGAGTTTCACTGGACCGAGGAATGCGAAACAACTTTCACTGAGCTCAAGGGCATAATTTTAGCTCCCCCAATCCTCCAAACTCCAGAAGCTGGTAAACCGCTCTATCTATATTTGTATATTTCTGACCAGGCTATCAGTTCTGTCTTGGTAATAGAAACTGAAAAGCAGCAACACCCGGTGTACTTCGTCAGCAAATCACTTCAAAATGCCGAGGTCCGTTACCCAAAAATAGAGAAGCTGGCACTAGCTTTGGTCACAACAGCCAGACGCCTACGACACTACTTCCAAAGCCACACCATCGTGGTCCGAACAGAACAACCTTTAAGACAAATATTGACGAAGCCCGAGCTAGCAGGTAGATTAATCAAATGGTCGATCAAGCTGTCAGAATACGACATCCAATACCAATCCAAAGGAGCCATCAAATCCCAGGCCCTTGCCGACTTTATTGCAGAACTCACTATAGAGGAACAAGTCCTGAAAACAACATATGGACGCTATATGTTGATGGCGCTTCAAACAACAAAGGTTCCGGAGCAGGAATACTCCTCGAAGACAAACACGGAACTCAAGTCGAGCAATCCCTGCAATTTACTTTTCATGCAAGCAACAACCAAGCAGAGTACGAAACTCTAATAGCAAGACTTCGACTGGCTCACATTATGGGAATAGCACATTTAAACGTCAAATGCGACTCCCTCCTTGTGGTACAACAGGTAACAGGTATTTTCCAGGTAAAAGACCCGTTGTTAGAAAAATACAATATCATAGCCAATAACCTCGTCAAAAATTTTCAAAAATTTAACATATCCCACATACCTCGGGAACAAAATGACAGAGCAGATATTCTCTCGAAACTAGCAACAACAAGAAGTCAAACTACACCACCCATCTTATCCCAACTAACACTCGAAGAACCTAGTGTTATACTAACATCAATCTCGAGTATTTCGCAGGAGGATGATTGGAGATCACCCTTCATCACTTACTTGCAAACAGGCCACATCCCCAGTAACACCCAAAATCAACAAAAATTCAAACAAAGAGCAAGCTTCTATACAATGCTTGGAGCTGACTTATACAAAAAGGGATTCACTAGACCCCTGCTAAGATGCCTAAATATAGCAGAGGCCAAATTGGCAATAGACGAAGTTCATGAAGGAGCCTGTGGCACACACTTTGGCGGACGAAGTCTAGCTGCCAAAATTCTCCGAGCTAGTTACTATTGGCCGACGTTACAACAAGACTGCATGAATAAAGTCAAACATTGCGATCATTGCCAATGCCATGCACCAATCATTCATAACCTAGCCGAGCAATTACACACATCCGAGATATGCTAGCCATTCAACAAATGGGGGCTAGATATCCTCAGACCATTTCCACCCGCTCTAGGCCATGTTAAATTTTTAATTGTCGCCATAGATTACTTCACCAAATGGATAGAGGCTACACCATTGGCAAAAATTACTTCTGAAAAAATGATTTCTTTCGTATGAAAAAACATACTATGCCGCTTTGGTATTCCTCATTCCATCATCACCGATAACGGTAGACAATTTATAGATCAAAAGTTTACAAACTTTTTACAAAATTTCAAAATAGTTCAACAGTTCTCTTCTATCGAACACCCACAAACTAACAGTCTAGTGGAAGCCGCCAATAAGATCATTTTGCAGGGACTCAAAAGGAAGCTCGAGGACTCAAAAGGAGAACGGGCCAAGCTTATTCCTGAAGTACTATAGAGCTATAACACCACTGAACAATCAGCAACAAAGAAAACACCATTCAGGCTAGTCTACGGAAGCGACGCAATGATACCAATTGAGGTATCTCTACAAAACACCAGAACCACACATACAAGCGAAAGCGACAATGCCGAAAGTAGAAGAGCCGAGGTCGACCTTGTAGAGGAAACCCGGGACAAATTCGCACTTCAACAAACAGCAGCACGGCGAGCTATAGCTCGGAAATATAACAGGAAGCTCAAGCAGAGAACATTCTCAGAAGGAGACCTTGTACTAAGAAAAGTCGAGGACGTACAAAAGCCACAAGGACATGGCAAACTAAGCGAAAATTGGGAAGGACCATTCAGAATTCAAAAAGTTGTCGGCAAGGGAGCATACAAAATACAAAGACTCGACGGAGCTACTGAAGAACTGAAGATTGATGGTTTAGAAGTTAGAATAAATTCTCGTTGCAAGTATAGTTTCTAAACCAAGCAATCAACCTTTCTTACAAACGTTTTGGTTGTCACAAGTACCAAACCCCTTTAAAATTGATAACCGAAGTATTTAACCTCGGGTCGTCTTCTCAAGGAATTGCAGGGAGGTGTTCTTATTATTGGTTATGAGTTTTGTAAATTGGAGGTTTTGAAAGTGAGGAACAGGTAATTTAAATAACAAGGAAAATAAATTGCAGGAATTAATAAATTAATATTTAATAAAACTCTTGGCAAGGTATGAAAATCAGAAGTCCTATCCTAGTTATCCTTATCAATTGTGATGAGAATTGGATTTTTCTCCCACCTTGTTAACCTCTAACTATGAAGGTAAGTTAAGTGGATGAATTAATTTGAATCCTCAAGTCCTAGTCTTTCCTTGGGAAAAACTAGGGTTATTGGAACTCGATTTAATTCTTGAAGAATTCTAATTTTCAGTCAACACCTTGAGTTTGATAACTCTAGCATCACCAATTATTTAACCAAAGTCAAAAGGGAAAATAAATCTACTTGAATGAAAATAATTTGAATACATAAATTAAAGAGAGCAATCGTAATTCTGAAATACCTCAAAATATATTAAATAGAACATTCAAATCTTAACATAGGAAGGTTCATAAGCTAAATTGGAACATTAACAAGTAAGAGAATTGGAATAATTAAAAATAGAAGAGAGACATTGATTAAAGGAAAATATTGGACCTGGTATTGAAGCAATAAAATTAAAAGGAATCATAATCCTAAATCCTAAGAGAGAGGAGAGAGCCTCTCTCTCTCTCTCTCTCTCTAAAAACTACATCTAAAAATCTCAAATTGTGAATTATGAGCTTATTCTTATGAATGAATGGATTTTCCCACTTTATAGCCTCTAATCTGTATATTCTGGGCCGCAAACTGGGTCAGAAACAGCCCAGAAATCACTGGAGAAGAAATCTGCCACGCTGATTTTTGCCACTGCGATGCGTCCGCGTGGAGCACGCGTTAGCGTCACCTAGCATCAGAGCAACTATGGCATATTATATATCAAATCGAAGCTCCGGATGTTAGCTTTCCAACGCAACTGGAACCGTGTTGTTTGGACATCTGTAGCTCAAGTTATGACAGTTTTAGTGCAAAGAGGTCAGGCTGGACAACGTAGCAATTTCTTCAACTTCTTGTATTCCTTCCACTTTTGCATGCTTCCTTTCCATCCTCCAAGCTATTCCTGCCCTGTAATCTCTGAAATCACTTAACACACATATCAAGGCATCTAATGGTAATAAGAGAGGATTTAAACATAGGGAACTTAAGGCCAAAGAAGCATGTTTTCAATCAAAGCACATAATTAGGAAGCCAAATGTAAAACCATGCAAATAGTATGAATAAGTGGATAAAGAGTTGATAAAAACCACTCAATTGAGCACAAGATAAACCATGAAATAATGGTTTATCAACCTCCCCACACTTAAATATTAGCATGTCCTCATGCTAAGCTCAAGAGAAGCTATAAGAGAGTGAAGAGGAATGGTAGAAAGTATAAAATGCAACCTATTTATATGAATGCAACTACATGCAAAATGTTTCTACCTACTTGGTTAAAAGTAAACAAATCTTTTAAGAACAAATATGAACTGGATTTCACTAATCACAAAATAAAGTACAAGTAAACTTGCATAAGAAAATAGCTCATGAAAGCCGGGAACAAAGAATCGAGTATCGAACCCTCATTGGAAGTGTATGCACTCTAATCGCTCAGGTGTTTAAGGTTCGATCTCTCAGTTCTCTGCTAATCTTGCTTTCTAAGGCTTGCTCTTCATCTAACAATCAACACTAATTTGATGCATAAATACACAAATCAAGAGGTCTTTTAAGGGTTGTAATGGGGTTAGGATCAAGGTAGGATTGTATTTGGCCAAGTGGACTAAAATCTGAATCCTTAATTAACTTAAACTTTTTCCACCTAACTTAAGACAATCCATGTAATTACAATGCAAAATCTAACTGCCCATTAACTATGTTTTCCATATATTCATGCATCCGATTTTGAGTATAGTACATATGCATTGCTTTCACCATTTACTTTGGGGCATTTTGTCCCCTTATTATTATTATTATTATTTTTTTCTTTATTTTTTCTTTTTCTTTTTCTTTTTCTCTTTTTTTTTATTTTTATTTATTTATTTTGTTTTTTTCTCAATGCATATGATTAAATTATTGAATGCATGAACATGTCCTAAACATTTCTTTCACATTTTCATAAAGATATACAATACCCAATTTTTAAACCAAATATTTCCAAACCCACTTTTCCCCACACTTAATTCATGAGCACTCTCACTAGTCTAAGCTAACCAAGGATTCAAATTAAGGACATTATTATTTTTCGCTTAGAGTTAATGATGTGCTAAAGTAAAGAATAAAAGGGGTAAAATAGGCTCAAATTGGTTTGCAAGGGATAATGAAGGTTTAAGGCCATATGGGTATGTAAGCTCAGTGAAACAAAGGCCTCAATCATATAAGTGCATCCATACATCAAACCATGAAAATATAGAATTAAGCAAGACAAAGATCACAATTTTAGAGAGAACAACACACACCAAAATGAAATATTGGTTGATTAAATGCAACCAATCAAATAGGCTCAAAAATCTCACTGGTTTTTGTATGTTCGAGCTCTAAACCATGTTCCAGTATAATATTTCTTCATACAAGTTTAACATTAAATTTTATTCAAATTAGTGAAATACTTTAAAAAAGTTTCTTGAAAAAAAAATATTTCTTCAACCAAGTGGTAAAATATGCACAAAATCAAACAAATATGCAATCAAACATGTAAATGCAACAACTAACAAGGAAAATAAACCATTGGTGTTGGAAAGAAGAAAATAGCTAACCCATGGAGATCGGTATTGACCTCCCCACACTTAAAGATTGCACCGTTCTCGATGCATGCTGAGATGTGCAGGTGGACAGGTTGTTCCAACTGATGCTTTTCTTCAAGGATTGTGCAGATGGACTTGTTTGTCTCCCCTTTTAGAAGTTTCTCCCTTTTTCCGTCTTCGGTGGCCAGCCTGAAAGAAGAGAAAAAGGAGAACAGTAACCCAGAAATAAAGATAAAATAAAACATGGTTGGGTTAATGCCAAAGAATGAGGGTCTCAATTACATGGTAGTTAAAACATGCAAGTGAGAAAACAGTAGAAGTACATGGCAAATCAAGAGTGCAAAAATTTGCAACAATAGGGAAGAGAGTGTGGGTAAGGAGAGATAATATAAATTCATGTCAATGTAAAAGTAATACAGGTATAAAAGATTGGCATTGATTTAAATAATATTACCTAACCAGAATAAAACAAGTCACTAAGCACCCAAAATAATTCAAGAGAAGATGCAACAGTTAAATAAAAAAATTCAACAACAAAGGAAAAATAATTAATTTAGAAAAGAAAATAAAAATATGCACAAAATTAAGATGCAATGAATGAAATATGAAAATAAATTAAGTAAAATAAAATGAAGGTGAAAAGGAATGAGAAGGAAAAGAAATAAAGTAAGAAAGAAAGAAGAAAAGATAGAAGAAATTAGGATTAGAAAAGAAAAGATAAGATAATTGGCGTTGATTTAGATAAGTTGTGCGGCGCGGGCGATGCGGACGCGTGGGTTACGCGTTCACGCGGATAGCACTTCTATGAAGTGACGCGGACGCGTGGGTCACGCGTTCGCATGGAGTGATTTGTGCCATTAGCGAGAGGGCAGCTGTGCGGTCGCGCAACTCTCTGTTTTAAATGCATTTTACCAAAAATCTGGGTGACGCGATCGCGTGGTTGACGCGATCGCGTGAATGGCCTTTCTTTTAAAAATGACGCGAGTGCGTGGGGCACGCGTTCGCGTGGTAGGGCTTGTGCTTCTATCATGGTTCCAGCCCCACTCCATCATAACTTTCTGCCATACACGTTTTTACGTCGATTCCACAGGGCCAAGCGTTCGCGTGGGTGACGCGGACGCGTGGGAGACATTTTTTCCACATGACGCAGACGCGTCAGCGACGCGGTCGCGTGGATCAATTTGTGCCAAAGGAACGCCTCCAGCCACGCTCTCGCGTGACTCTCTGTTCACTTTTCTTTTCTTCCCAATGCACTGGCGACGCGGGCGCGTCGCATGCGATTTTTTTATGCATGAAAAATGCAGAATGCAATGTGATGAGCGGATAATTTATACGCTTTTTGGCATTGTTTTTAGTATGTTTTAGTAGAATCTAGTTACTTTTAGGGATGTTTTTATTAGTTTTTATGTTAAATTCACATTTCTGGACTTTACTATGAGTTTGTGTATTTTTCTGTGATTTCAGGTATTTTCTGGCTGAAATTGAGGGACTTGAGCAAAAATCAGATTCAGAGGTTGAAGAAGGACTGCTGATGCTGTTGGATTCTGACCTCCCTGCACTCAAAGTAAATTTTCTGGAGCTAAAGAACTCGAAATGGCGCGCTTCCAATTGCGTTGGAAAGTAGACATCCAGGGCTTTCCAGCAATGTATAATAGTCCATACTTTGCCCAATTTTAGATGACGCAAACTGGCGTTCAATGCCAGATCTCTGCCCAATTCTGGCGTCTAGTGCCAGAAAAGGATCCAAAACCAGAGTTGAACGCCCAAACTGGCACAAATACTTGCGTTCAACTCCAAGAAGGACCTCTACACGTGCAGCACTCAAGCTCAGCCCAAGCACACACCAAGTGGGCCCCGGAAGTGGATTTATGCATCAATTACTTACTTTTGTAAACCCTAGTAGCTAGTTTATTATAAATAGGACCTCT
>NC_029794.2:105698871-105763394 GCF_000816755.2 Arachis ipaensis | reverse complement strand
ATTCCGAGTAGGATTCAATGATTGAATGACTGTGACGAGCTTCAAACTCGCGATTGCTGGGCGTAGTGACAGAACGCAAAAGGATAGTAAATCCTATTCCAGCATGATCGAGAACCGACAGATGCATAGCCGTGCCGTGACAGGGTGCGTTGACCATTTTCACTGAGAGGATAGGATGTAAACCATTGACAAGGGTGATGCCTCCAGACGATTAGCCGTGCTGTGACAGGGCATTTGGATCATTTTCCTGAGAGAAGACCGAAAGTAGCCATTGACAATGGTGATGCATTACATAAAGCCAGCCATGAAAAGGAGTAAGACTGATTAGATGAAGATAGCAGGAAAGCAGAGGTTCAGAGGAACGAAAGCATCTCTATTCGCTTATCTGAAATTCTCACCAGTGATTTACATAAGTATTTCTATCCCTATTTTATTAATTACTTTCAAAAACTCTATTATTATTTTATATCCGCCTGACTAAGATTTACAAGGTGACCATAGCTTGCTTCATATCAACAATCTCCGTGGGATTCGACCCTTACTCACGTAAGGTATTACTTGGACGACCCAGTGCACTTGCTGGTTAGTTGTGCGAAGTTGTGAACCATGGTACTGGCATCATGTTTTTGGCGCCATTACCAGGGAAAGAAAGAGCGATGAATTTTACATAATCAAAGTGTAATCACAACTTCTGCGCACCAAGTTTTTGGCGCCGTTGCCGGGGATTGTTCGTGTTTGGACAACTGACGGTTCATCTTGTTGCTCAGATTAGGTAATTTTCCTTTTGTTTTCTTTTCAAAAATTTTTCAAAAATATTTCAAATTTTCTCACATGTTTTCGAAAAAAAATATTTTCAAAAATATATTTTTCTTCAGAATTTTTAAGAATGAATTCTAGTGTTTCATGAAGCATGTGAAGCCTGGCTGGCTGTAAAGCCATGTCTAAATTCTTTTGGACTGAGGCTTCCAAACCATCAGCATAGAGGCAAGTTACATATTTGACAAGTAATGAGCAGTATATTCTGATATCTTGCTGAAGCTTGGCTGGCCATTGGCCGTGTCTAGTGTTTTGGACCGGAGCTTTCATTGAAAGCTTGGCTGGCTAGTGAGCCATGTCTAATTCCTGGACTGAAGCTTTAGACTAAGAATGCAAGATTCCTGGAATTCATATTAAAAATTTTGAATCCTTATTTTTCTTTTTCATAATAATTTTTCGAAAAATCCAAAAAAAAAAATTAGAAAATCATAAAAGTCAAAAATATTTTTCTGTTTCTTGTTTGAGTCATGTGTCATGTTATAAGTTTGGTGTCAATTGCATATGCATCTTGCATTTTTTCGAAAATTCATGCATTCATGGTGTTCTTCATGATCTTCAAGTTGTTCTTGGTAAGTCTTCTTGTTTGATCTTGATGATTTTTTGTTTTGTGTTGTATGGTGTTTTTCATATGTATTCTTGAATTCTTAGTGTCTAAGCATTAAAGAATTCTAAGTTTGGTGTCTTGCATGTTTTCCTTGCATTAAAAATTTTTCAAAAATATGTTCTTGATGTTCATCATGATCTTCATAGTGTTCTTGGTGTTCATCTTGACATTCATAGCATTCTTGCATGCATCACATGTTTTGATCTAAAATTCTCATGCATTGCATAATTTTCATGTTTTTCTCTCTCATCATTAAAAATTTAAAAAAATTAAAAAAATATCTTTCCCTTTTTCTCTCTCATAAATTCGAAAATTAGATTTGACTTTTTCAAAAAATTTTAAAATCTAGTTGTTTTTATGAGTCAAATCAAATTTTTAATTTAAAAATCTTATCTTTTTCAAAATCTTTTTCAAAAATAAAATCTTTTTCAATTTTCTTAGTTATTTTCGAAAATTCTAAAAACATTTTTCAAAAATTTTTTCTTATTTTTATATCAAATTTTTGAAAATAACATCACCAATTAATGTTTTGATTCAAAAATTTCAAGTTTGTTACTTACTTGTTAAGAAAGATTCAAACTTTAAGTTCTAGAATCATATCTTGTGATTTCTTGTGAATCAAGTCATTAATTGTGATTTTAAAAATCAAATCTTTTTCAAAACTAATTTCAATCATATCTTTTCAAAAATATCTTCCTATCTTATTTTTTTCAAAAATTTGATTTCAAAATATCTTCTCTAACTTCTTATCTCCTTATATTTTCAAAATTGATTTTCAAAATTTGTTTCAACTAACTAACTAACTTTTTGTTTGTTTCTTATCTTTTTCAAAACCACCTAACTAACTCTCTCCCTCTAATTTTCGAAAATATCTTCCCTCTTTTTCAAAAAAAAAATTCTTTTTAATTAACTAATTATTTTGATTTTTTATTTTAATTTTCGAAAATTACTAACTTTTTTTCAAAAACTATTTTCAAAAATCACTAACTCTTTTTCAAAAATAATTTTCGAAAATACTCTCCCTCTCTCATCTTATTCTATTTATTTATTCATCTACTAACATCTCCTCATCTCACATCTCTGCTCTCCTCACCCTTGTGTTTCTTTCCTTACATTACATTCTTTGTCCCCTTCCTTTTTTTCCACTCACAAAGGGATCTCTATACTGTGGTAATAAAGGATCCCTATTATTATTATTATTATTATTTTTCTGTGCCCTCTTCTTTGTCATATGAGCAGGAGCAAGGACAAGAACATTCTTGTTGAAGCAGATCCAGAACCTGAAAGGACTCTGAAAAGAAAACTAAGAGAAGCTAAAATACAACAATCCAGAGATAACCTTACAGAAATTTTCGAACAGGAAGAGGAGATGGCAGTCAAAAATAATAATAATGCAAGGAGAGTGCTTGGTGACTTTACTGCACCTAATTCCAATTTACATGGAAGAAGCATCTCCATTCCTGCCATTGGAGCAAACAACTTTGAGCTGAAACCTCAGCTAGTCTCTCTGATGCAGCAGAACTGCAAGTTTCATGGACTTCCATCTGAAGATCCTTTTCAGTTCTTAACTGAATTCTTGCAGATATGTGATACTGTTAAGACTAATGGAGTAGATCCTGAAGTCTACAAGCTCATACTTTTCCCTTTTGCTGTAAGAGACAGAGCTAGAGTGTGGTTGGACTCTCAACCCAGAGATAGCCTGAACTCTTGGGATAAGCTGGTCACGGCTTTCTTAGCCAAGTTCTTTCCTCTTCAAAAGCTGAGCAAGCTTAGAGTGGATGTTCAGACCTTCAGATAGAAGGAAGGTGAATCCCTCTATGAAGCTTGGGAAAGATACAAGCAACTGACCAAAAAGTGTCCTTCTGACATGCTTTCAGAATGGACCATCCTGGATATATTCTATGATGGTCTATCTGAATTGGCTAAGATGTCATTGGATACTTCTACAGGTGGATCCATTCACCTAAAGAAAACGCCTGCAGAAGCTCAAGAACTCATTGACATGGTTGCTAATAACCAGTTCATGTACACTTCTGAGAGGAATCCTGTGAATAATGGGACGCCTACGAAGAAGGGAGTTCTTGAAATTAATACTCTGAATGCCATATTGGCTCAGAATAAAATATTGACTCAGCAAGTCAATATGATTTCCCAGAGTCTGAATGGAATGCAAGTTGCATCCAACAGTACTCAAGAGACATCTTCTGAAGAAGAAGCTTATGATCCTGAGAACCCTGCAATAGCAGAGGTGAATTACTTAGGTGAACCTTATGGAAACACCTATAACTCATCATGGAGAAATCATCCAAATTTCTCATGGAAGGATCAAAAGCCTCAACAAGGCTTTAATAATGGTGGAAGAAACAGGTTTAACAATAATAAAACTTTTCCATCATCCACTCAGCAACAGACAGAGAACTCTGAACAAAATACTTCTAATTTAGCAAACTTAGTCTTTGATCTATCTAAGGCCACTGTAAGTTTCATGAATGAAACAAGGTCTTCCATTAGAAATTTGGAAGCACAAGTGGGCCAGCTGAGTAAAAAGATCACTGAAATCCCTCCTAGCACTCTCCCAAGCAATACAGAAGAAAATCCAAAAGGAGAGTGCAAGGCCATTGACATAACCAAAATGGCCGAACCCAATGAGGGAGAGGAGGACGTGAATCCCAAGGAGGAAGACCTCCTGGGACGCCCGGTGATCAATAAGGAGCTTCCCTCTGAGGAACCAAAGGACTCTGAGGCTCATCTAGAGACCATAGAGATCCCATTAAACCTCCTTATGCCATTCATGAGCTCTGATGAGTATTCCTCTTCTGAAGAGAATGAGGATGTTACTGAAGCGCAAACAGCCAAGTTTCTTGGTGCAATCATGAAGCTGAATATACTTGGGAAGTTGAACCTCCCTTGTTCATCAATAAACTAAGTGATCTGGATCAACTGACATTGCCTCAGAAGAGACAGGATCCTGGAAAGTTCATAATACCTTGTACTATAGGCACCATGATCTTTAAGGCTCTGTGTGACCTTGGTTCAGGGATAAACCTCATGCCCCTCTCTGTAATAGAGAAACTGAGAATCTATGGGGTGCAAGCTGCTAAAATCTCATTATAGATGGTGCGTTGAACGCCCAAAATGGGCACCAACCTGGCGCTGAACGCCTAGAGTTGTGTGCAAGGGCATTTTACATGCCTAAATTGGTGCAGGGATGTAAATGCCTTGACACCTCAGGATCTGTGGACCCACAAGATCATCTCAGGATCTGTGGACCCCACAGGATCCCCACCTACCTCATCATCTCTCTTTCCATTCGTGACCATCCCTTCTATTTTCTATTCACCACTCACATCCATACACACATCCCCCCATCTCCTCCATATCTTCTTCTTTCATTATTATTTTATATCCGCCTGACTGAGATTTACAAGGTGACCATAGCTTGCTTCATACCAACAATCTCCGTGGGATTCGACCCTTACTCACGTAAGGTATTACTTGGACGACCCAGTGCACTTGCTGGTTAGTTGTGCGAAGTTGTGAACCATGGTACTGGCATCATGTTTTTGGCGCCATTACCAGGGAAAGAAAGAGCGATGAATTTTACATAATCAAAGTGTAATCACAACTTCTGCGCACCACAATGCTAATATGAATGTTATGCAAAACTCCAGGTTCAATACAATAAAATAAAATAAAACTCGAAAACAAATAAAACTAAATAAAAATGAAAAAAGGAACGATCATACCATGGTGGATTGTCTCCCACCTAGCACTTTTAGTTAGAGTCCTTAAGTTGGACATTTGGTGAGTCCTTTGTTATGGTGGCTTGTGCTTGAACTCATCTAGGAATCTCCACCAATGTTTGTGTTTCCAATGGCCTCCGGGATCCCAAACTAGGCGCAGAAAGCCTTCAAGCAGGTTAAAGCAAGTGACAAGGCCCCAAGACTGTTGATTTCTAGACTGAATTCTGGGGTCCCAAATCTTGCTTTTGCACCCGTCTTCATGTTGATCATTATGATTCCATCCAGGTAGAAAACAATCTGAATTCTCACTAAAGCGGCCACACAACTTCCTAGACCCATTCAGTTGAGCTTTACACCAACCTTTGCGTTTAAACTTTGAGCACACAACCATGTTGAACCTTGCTTGACAACTCCAACCACTAACCATCTTCCTCTTACTCTTAATTCCTCAAAGAGTTCTAAGTTGACCATCCGTCTCCAGTAGCCCATATTCAAGTGGAATTAGAAAGCTAAGGGATATGAATTTTACCCACTTGAATGTTGTGAAGGATGATGGCAACTTAGGGGGAGGTGTTTCTAACAAATTTGCAGGCTCCACTCCCTTGTGCTCTTCTCTGACAACTTCCACCTCTTTGCAAGTTTCTTCAATATCAACCTCTTCCTCTTGGTAGCTTTCTTCCAATTCAATCTCTTCTTCATTGCTCACCAAGGGCATGGGAGGCTGTGCTTCTTCTTCTATAATCTCCATCTCTTGACCAACCTCTTCCAAGTCTTCAACTATGATATGCCTTCGAGGTTGTACACCCTCCTCAACATCAAATGCAACCGTCTTGGAAGGAGGTTCTATGTCTTGACTTTCCCATGGAGGTTCAGCATCTCCTAAGTCTTCAACCAATTCTTCTTCTTCGATAATTACAGCTTCCTCCAGTTGTTCCAGCACAAAAGTATGTTCCTCATTGTCCATTGGAGTTTCTAGTGTCTCCTTTATGCTATGCTCTTTTATTGATTCTTCACATGTAGCCATGGGAGAACTTTGAGTGTCTGAGCGTTGGGAAGCTAATCGACTTATCGCTTGATTTAGTTGATATAGAGTTGCGTGAAATTGATCTACTATTTTCTTGAGACGATCCGTTGATTCTTGTTCAGGGTTAGTTCATGCAGGATATAAGATTTTGGAGTGTAGAGGTGAGACCAATGATGTTAGAGATGAGTGTATTGTTATCCAATGGAGGTTGGGGGTGAGAACTCATGATAGCAAATAAAAATTTAAAAACGAAAATAAAAACAAATTGAAATTAAAAGGTTATTGAAATTTAAATTTTGAAATTTTGAATTTAATGAGGAAAGAGAAAAACAATAAAATGACACCAAACTGAAAATTTTTAGATCAAAACGAAGAAAACAACTAAGAACAACTTGAAGGTCAAGATGAACACGAAGAACAACTTGAATATCAAGATGAACACCAAAAAAATTTTTTTTGAAAAACTTTTAATAACTAAATAAAAACCAATAACCTCTTAATTTACGAAAAGGCAAAAATAAAAACAAATAAACAAGCAAAAAGCAAATATTTACAATAACCAATAATAAGGCACACGTTTGCAATTCCCCGGCAACGATGCCATTTTGAAGAACTGAAGATTGATGGTTTAGAAGTTAGAATAAATTCTCGTTGCAAGTATAGTTTCTAAACCAAGCAATCAACCTTTCTTACAAACGTTTTGGTTGTCATAAGTAACAAACCCTTTAAAATTGATAACCGAAGTATTTAACCTCGGGTCGTCTTTTCAAGGAATTGCAGGGAGGTGTTCTTATTATTGGTTATGAGTTTTGTAAATTGGGGGTTTTGAAAGTGAGGAACAGGTAATTTAAATAACAAGGAAAATAAATTGCAGGAATTAATAAATTAATATTTAATAAAACTCTTGGCAAGGTATGAAAATCAGAAGTCCTATCCTAGTTATCCTTATCAATTGTGATGAGAATTGGATTTTTCTCCCACCTTGTTAACCTCTAACTATGAAGGTAAGTTAAGTGGATGAATTAATTTGAATCCTCAAGTCCTAGTCTTTCCGTCCTAGTCTTTCCTTGGGAAAGACTAGGGTTATTGGAACTCGATTTAATTCTTGAAGAATTCCAATTTTTAGTCAACACCTTGAGTTTGATAACTCTAGCATCACCAATTATTTAACCAAAGCCAAAAGGGAAAAAAATCTACTTGAGTGAAAATAATTTGAATACATAAATTAAAGAGAGCAATCATAATTCTGAAATACCTCAAAATATATTAAATAGAATATTCAAATCTTAACATGGGAAGGTTCATAAGCTAAATTGGAACATTAACAAGTAAGAGAATTGGAATAATTAAAAATAGAAGAGAGACATTAATTAAAGAAAAATATTGGACCTGGTATTGAAGTAATAAAATTAAAAAGAATCCTAAGAGAGAGGAGAGAGCCTCTCTCTCTAAAAACTACATCTAAAAACCTCAAATTGTGAATTATGAGCTTATTCTTATGAATGAATGGCTTCCCCCACTTTATAGCCTTTAATCTGTGTTTTTTGAGTAGCAAGCTGGGTCAGAAACAGCCCAGAAATCGCTGGAGAAGAAATTTGCCACGCTGCTTTTCGCACTGCGACGCGTCCGCGTGGAGCACACATTCGCGTCGCCTAGCGTCAGGGCAACTATGGCATATTTATATCAAATCGAAGTCCTGGACGTTAGCTTTCCAACGCAACTGGAACCGCGTTGTTTGGATCTCTGTAGCTCAAGTTATGACAGTTTTAGTGCGAAGAGGTCAGGCTGGACAGCTTAGCAATTTCTTCAACTTCTTGTATTCCTTCCACTTTTGCATGCTTCCTTTCCATCCTCCAAGCTATTCCTGCCCTGTAATCTCTGAAATCACTTAACACACATATCAAGGCATCTAATGATAATAAGAGAGGATTTAAACATAGGGAACTTAAGGCCAAAGAAGCATATTTTCAATCAAAGCACATAATTAGGAAGGCAAATGTAAAACCATGCAAATAGTATGAATAAGTGGGTAAAGAGTTGATAAAAACCACTCAATTGAGCACAAGATAAACCATGAAATAGTAGTTTATCAGCTACACTACCAAATACTTAGAACATATCCTCTCTCAAAATGTACTTCAGCTAGTCTATAAGTCGGACATGGTGATGCACTCTTTTTCCTACTACCAGATTTTATCCCTGAGGAGGATTTTGCTGGAGAGGTTTTAATGAGGCACACCACCCCGCATTCTTTTCAACCAATCACGTTACAAACTAAAAAACACAAAAGCTTTTATCATATCTTCCATACCATTCGCGTGGCTAAATTCAAACAAGCAATACTAAACTTCCGACGCACTCAAATTGTTCCAAAACAAATCAAACAAGCTTATCGAATCGAGCTCTAACCTTATCAAACTCCCTCAAATCAAAAACATATAGTGCAAAATATACATAACCAATCAACTGCAAATACTAACAAACACCGATAATAAACATTCAGTACCACAAAATCTATACATCCAAACTGTTCAGAGGTACAAAAAACAAACGCCTGTACCCCAATCAATCCCCCAAATCATTTGATTAACAAATGCAAACAAATATCAAAAACGCCAAAATATTCAACACATGAAATATGAACAAAACCAACCATTATATTTTTTTTTTGGCCAATGGAACAGCAGTCCATAACAACAAACCAAAACGATTCTCAGTCAAAACAAATTCATTACAGAACTCAGACATCAGGGTTCTCCCCCTCACCCTCAATACCATGATCGTCTTCAACCAATTCATCCCTCACTACAACTTTACAAGGATCCATTCTCGAAAGATCAGCAGCAGGAGCAAGGAATTTGGCCTGCTTAACAGCCCTCTCAAATCCAGCCGAAAACATCTCCAAACCATGGTCCTCACGCGAGCAAACAAGAAAACCTTGGTGGCTACCACTATACTCGGTTCCGAGCTATACATAAGCTCGACCTACTATAACTCGGCCTTGAAAAACAGGTCAAGCTTAGGGGCTATGATCCGTTACCTAAACCTTGGCCCACAACAACAACAATCTCGGAACCTAGTATAGCTGGCTGAGATAATTTCTCTAAGATAACCACCCCACTCAGGCTATCACTATCCCAATAAACCCGGGCAACGGCCAACATAAATCCCGTCAAACCTGCAACAAAGATACGAATAACAAACTTGATCCAGGTAACAAACCATTCAAATAACTCACTATAAGTGCTAACGAGTTACTAATCTAGAGGTACGCAATTCATTCTAATTTCTATTCTGAACTCTTTCACACTCATACTTACTTGAGCGTTGAAGTCCCTTTGCAGGTATCCAACGCCGCCTCCCCACAAGAAGACGACGTTCCACACTCTTTACTCCAAGAAAAGTCAGTTCAAACGTCAGCCGAACGAACTATATCTCGGAGTTCATTTTCACACAGAAACAATTCCTTTAATTATTATATTAAAAAAATCAAATTGAAATAAAAAAATTTCATTTCTTTAATTTTTATCTTGTTCTAAATTGCGTTCCGTATCACTTTTGCATTTAAATTATATACAATGACACTTGAATAATATGCATAACCAGAGTGCAAGAAGAGACTACTGTCGTGGATGATACATAGCCCATGAAATAACATTGGCTAAATTATATTTAATTGTTAATTATTAATACATGGTACGGTCATGTTTATTTTGAATATCATTGACTTATGATTGATCTTGATCTGCCTTTACCATTTTGGAACTGAACCTTACATCCCTATAATATGTATTGACCATTGACTATTTGCAAATTGCGGTAATTAGCACTTAACAGTAGTCTTTAATTAATTCTCTATCCAATATTAATTATAAATTTAGAATATGTTCACTAATCACTAGGGTTATTGTGATTTCTTTTTCTTTTCTTTGGCGATTAATACATACGTTGAATCAGAATAATAATTAATGGAAAGAAATTGGATTTTTGGAGGGCTAAACAACAAAAAATCGCCAATTCACAGAACAAATATACAGAGTTTGTATATTTCATATTTGTTTATGGATAAAAGGAATAATTATTTCTTCCCTATACCAAATCTGTGGTCTACTATGTAGGGTCTAATTTGATTTTATATTATAAGGTGCATATACGTGACAAAAATCTAGACCCCACTCACATGCCTCTTGGTGTTAGAATTTTGTGTGATTGCATAATTTAATTAATTAGACTTGGAAAATTCGCACATCTGTCTCTCAATCCCAACCATTTACCTTATCTAATAAAAATAATAATAATAATCATCATCCATCTTTCAGGTAAAGGTTGGACCTAATTATCTAAATAAAGTGCATCTCGTGTAACATTATTTTATTTATTACTACCTATGAATATTCCAAAATATCATAGGCAGATAGGCTTATAGGAAAGAGTTTGAGCTAGCTCTTGTACATATCGGATTTGTGATTGTCCCGAAGATTCGAAGATCTTCTGATCCTGCTTAATTATTCTTTCCTTTTATATGAATTTAATTTAACACCTGAGAATAAGAGTGCATGTGAAAATAGATTTGCCCTTATCAAATTATGATCCATGCATATTCATTTCAGAAACTCTTGACATTTGTAACTTCTTAAAAGGTTCACCGATGTCACTCATGTTCTATATAGTCTATACAACTTGTACAATGATTGCGTAATATCTTTATTAAGAATACGGAAAATTCATTTGATGCGTACAGCTTACTGGACAAGTGGCTCTATTTTCCATAAATTAAGATCAATCAAAGTAAAAAGTTGCCAAGCAACCAATATAAAGACACATATATACATACATACATACATATTATTCATCTATTATATGGTCACATTTCATTCTTCATTTAAGTTGTGAACAGCGAATTTGCGACAGTTGTCCAAAGCCATTAGTCCAAGAGGTATTTGGCCTAACAAGACCTCGTATACATAATAATTAGACCTAGCTTGGTCCAACACATGGCAAGTGGGCTCTCATAAGTCATAATATCTTTGTCTATCAAGTAATATAAATCTCTCTTAGACAGCCAATTTAAATTAGTTGAATAATTTATTTATTTTTTATTTTAATAAATATTAAAATTTAAATTTTATACATATTAATTAATAATAAATTTTTAAATAAAATTAAAAAAAAAACAGAAAAATCTCTCTTGTGCAATAAGCCAATAAGTAGCTACAAAATAAGTTCGGATAACTTATAGGAGATGAAAATTAAGATAACTACACATATCTCATCTCACTAGGACAATAATAGCTCTACACTCTAGTTCTCATCTCTCTATAATATAAAGATGGATGACGACATCTTTACATAAAAATAACATTATGAATTATTAAATAAGTTGATATATTTGATTAAATATATTTGATTAATCATCTAAAAATTTATAATATCATCTTTATATAAAGTTATCATCATGTGAGTATTTTCTTAATATAAATATCTACACTCGTAAATCAACATCATATATCATGTCATTTCAAATATACCTCCATAGTTTTTGACTATGAAGCGAAGATTACGCTAGCTTTATGTCCTCCCGAGCCTATATTGGATGTAAGATAACGATCATTCTATCCATTACCGCAACATTATTGTGCCTAGATTGTATTTCAAGCAAAGAACCAACACTTGATCAAGAAAGAACTTGATTTTTGTAACCATGTGATTAAGAATGAAAAATACAAGAGTAATAGAAAAGTTCTGTTAGTACGAATTTAGACGTATAAAAAAATGTGATTATGATTCATATAGAAGGTCGAAATGTGATTAATGACTCGGACACTTGACTATAGGAAAATACTCCTTCGACTTCGATAGACAGACCCAAAAAATTTATATTGGGGAGGAAAAATAATATACATTACAATTAAAAAATTATTAATTTAAATTTTTAAAAAAAATAAAAGTGTACATTAATTATTTGAATATAAAAAAAAATTAAAAATTATATTAGCCGCTAACTTTTTTTTTTCAAATCTTAAATGTACTTTTTTCTTTGTTTTCATTTGAATAATTGTTTCATTATTAATTTGATTGAATGTCTCTCTTTTTATATATGTAACTAAACAATCATTCAACCACTCATCTCCTATTCAATTACGAAGTCGATTTTTTATGATATTCATAGCAGAAAATGTTCTCTCATCTGATGTCGTTGCCACAGGTAAAATCAAAGCTAATTTCAACAGAAGAAACACCAATGGATAAACAATATACTTTTTTGTCTCAACTAACTTTTGAGATAGTCCACTGATTCTATTTATATTTGAGAATTGATTATCAAGACACATATCCAATATAAATTTCATTCTCAAGTTGACTATCAAGTGCCAAAAGTTGAGTAGAAGAGAATTTATGTGGATAAAATTAAGCTAAACGAAGCAATTTCTTCTTATCAAATGCAAGAAACGAGTCACTTGGATTCAAATAAGCTATACAAAGAAGTAGCTCGATATTTACCTCTGTAAAACGATTGTTAAGCTTTTGAAGTTTTCTATCAACCACTTGATAAAATAATTCAACATGAAAATAATGCAAGTTTGAGACCTTTTGAATTTTGCGCCTTGATCTTCCTTGTGTTACAAATATGTCATTCATATTTGTAACAAGAATATTGTGACTATCACAAAACAGTGAAACTTCATTGAGCAAAGAGGACTAACTATGGTCTCTTATACTTTGCAATCGTTTCTTGGATACTTTAACCAATGTCATAGCATTTATAATGTCTTGATCACTTTTTTGTAGAGCTTGAGACAACTCATTAGTAATTCCTAATATACTTTTCATCAAATGTAAACTGAATACAAATTCAAAAGATTGAATATGATTCAACAATTGACATGCTTTAGCTCTTTGTTCAGGATTATTTCGATCTTCCTCAATGACTTCAAGAACTTCTACCACGGAAAAAAAATAAAAATCAAGCTAAGTATTTTACCATAATGTGAGCCTCATCAAGTATCACCTGTCCTTTTCAATGTTGTTTCTTGATTTAAGCCACGCCCACTAGAAATATCTCCATTTTGTAATGCAACAATTGTCTTTTG
Source organism: Arachis ipaensis (assembly GCF_000816755.2). Taxonomy (NCBI): domain Eukaryota; kingdom Viridiplantae; phylum Streptophyta; class Magnoliopsida; order Fabales; family Fabaceae; genus Arachis; species Arachis ipaensis. The sequence continues at coordinate 105,750,116 of NC_029794.2, read as the reverse complement.
CATTTGACTTTCATAAAGCATGTCTTTACGTTTATAAGAAGTTCCAACAATATTGCACAAACTAGCAAGAAAATTAAAAAGTAGTGCAATTTCGACCTGTTTCTTTGCAACAACCACAAGTGCTAATTGAAGTTGGTGAGCAAAACAATGAATATAAAAAGTACAAGCATTTTCTTTCAGGCTTAAAATTTTTAAGCCATTAAATTCTCCCTGCATATTACTAGCTCCATCGTAAACTTGTCCATATATTCTTGCTAAGCTTAAATTATGCTTTGCTAATAAAGATTCCAAAGCTACTTTTAACGACAACGCATTTGTGCTAGAAATATGGACAAGGCCAAGAAATAGCTCCATTACAATCCCTTCTTTGTTCACATACCACAAACAAAGAGCCATTTTCTCTTTAACAGAAATGTCTCGAGCTTCATCAACTAAAACAGCAAATACATCATCTCCAAAATCATCAATAATAACTTTATTAGTTTCACTTGCAGCAGCTTTAACAATATCTTTTTAAATTTTAGGTGCTACTAGTTTAAGGTTTTCACGAGCATTTTTGAAAACACCATCAATCTCTGTATTATGTTGAGCAAGAAAGTCAAGAAGCTCCAAAAAATTACCTTAATTGTTTGAATTGTGCGATTCATCATCACTACAAAAAGCCAATCCTTGTCGCAATAAGAACCTAATGCACTCAATTAGTGCTGTTAAGTGAGTTTGGTAATCTCTTTTAGTTTGGTCCAAATGCTTTTGAAAAACAACTTCAATATGTTGCTTTTACTTCATGAGTGCTTCGCATTTTCTTCGAACTTGATTATGAGCACTATTATGATTTTTAATATGTGTTTGTAATCACTCCTTCTTTTTCCAATTTGAAAGGTCCTCTTTTACAAAAGTATCACCACTCGCACCATCAAGTTTCATAAGATAGCAACAGAGACAAAAGACAACATCTTTTGAAATACTATATTCCAACCAATTGCCAAATTCATCAAACCAATCAGCATTAAATCTACAAAGAGAAGTCCCAAATATATATTTGTGAAAAATCATGATCTCTTAGTTTATAAGGACCTTATTGCAAATAAGCTTGTCTAACTTCATATTTATTATTTGGATCATAATTTGAAATTTTGGATCGTTGTCCAGGATCAGCTACCAGGCTTTTCACATTGAATTCTAAAAATTTCTTTTTATTAGAAGAGACTAATGGAATGACTTCAAATTCTAGTGGTAGCTTTTTCTGGAATATTTTTTCACTACTATTTCTAAAAATGAAAAATATATATTCTAAATTAGTAAATTAATCAATTCACTTTAGAAATTTATATGCAACATAATTACATATAATAGAATAGAACGAAAGATAAACAAATAAATAATAAGGGTCACTAAATTGAGAATAAAATAAAATATATAAATTCATGAAGAGAATAAAAAAAATAGATTAATACCTAAATTATAATTGTTTGAATAAAAATTTGCAATTGAAAATACCAAAAAGAGAAACAATGAAATTGGAAGATTCATAGAGTCATAGAAAGCTATATAAAACAAAATATAGAATTTAAAATTTACCTTTTGATAAAGAGAAGATGACTACTAGATAAAAAATAGAAAACGAAGGTTGAAAATATGAAACTAAGAAGAGGGCTTAAGAGAATAAATGATGACGATTGGGATTTGAGAATGGAAGAAGACTAAATTTGATTAGCTTAACTAATAGTCAAAATGATAGAAAGATAAAATGGGTTTGGGACTTTTAATAATTGAGCTTAGTTTATTTGTAGTAGGGTCATTTAAAATTTAAAATGGAAGCATATTATATATGTATATTTTTTTTGTTTAAAAAAATGAAATGAGAGTGAGGGCAAGTGCCCCCCTCCCCTATTGCTAAGCATAGGTCCGTGCCTGACGATAGGAATAAAGGACAATCGAGGTTAAAGGCTTGATGATTTGAGGAATGTCGAGAAGCAGGATCGAAACCAGATACACCATGTGGTAATTGTGGACATGATGCGGGAATGTAGGGTTTGAAGGCTAAGGTAAGATAGAATGTGGGGAGACCACTATGAGGATTCTTAAGGATCAATGCAAGATCGTGACTTGAAAAAAAGGAGGAATCAGGTCTTAGTCAAGATTCTTCAGGGGTAAGTCTATCGTTGTGATCTATAAATAGGAGAAATTTAGAAGAGCTCAGGAACTTCAATAAAAAAACATTAGATTATCATACAAATTCTACAAAAATTTTCAGTCTCAGTGACACAACAAAAGATCATAGGGTGCAAGTGCATGTGAGTGTTAGAAGTTTACTTTTATTTTTATTTTATTTTCAGTCTCTTTCGTTTCTGTTCATTTAATCCATTTTATTTCTTTATTTTAAGTATTTTGTTGTTATGTTGCTTTTCTTCAAACTTAATTTTACATTTTTATTTATCTAAAGCTTTCATTTATTTTGCTTATTTCTTTACTATGATTTATTACCACCAAATAGGTCGACACAGTTCGTTTCGACACCTACACTAAGTAATTTTTGAGTTGAGTCCGCTCTTCTTTAAAGGAGTCATATCTGTTCCCCTAATTGAGATCTTGATACAAACTCAAATTTTCAAGCTGTGTATGCAATTACGCTGTGGTAAGTTAATAATGTCTGATAGAGCCCCATCTTCGACTGATAAGTCAAATAATGATATTGGAGATTACACGATAGGCCTTAAAACGGAGGCTATCCCACCGACTAGTACCTTGAATGGACGGTCGAACCCTGTTAACATGAAAGGAATCCCAACAGCTGTCCCATCACATGGCCTCCATAGAGGCTACCTCCGAATTATTCTCCACCTTTAGAAAATCCTAATATGGGGGTATGTTGGAAGTGCTAGTACTATAAGGAATAATCCTTTGTATAATCATGCACCACCTCTTTTGGGTTATCCCTCAATGGGTATACCAAATCAGTACTACTCTTATATGACATATCATGGTGCATACCAATACTTGATGAATAATTCTTCCTATCTAAGATCAGTATCTTATCACAAACCACTTTTACAATGCTAAATATTCTTTCGACACAAGGCATAGGGGTAAGTAGGTTACCCATGGGAGGAACACGTCTTTTTATATTTTCGGACATATTGATACAGATTTCTGTCGAAACGTTATCCCCTAACACAAGCGAGTCTTTGGTTGTGTTCAGAAAGCAAATCAAGAACAACCACCATGATTTAATAAATATGCTTACCCAACAAATGGCTACAGTGTTAAACCCCATGTTAGAAAATAACAATGCTAAAATAGAGCAGGTTGCTCGATGAGTCGATGATATTGTAGGAGCAATTAATCGACCTTTGATTTAACCTCTAGGAAGGATTCATGCTAATAATCCTCCTCTAATACTAAATTGGGAAGAAGATCCAAATAGGGTATTAAATAAAACTAGGGCAAACATGTTACTCAAATTTATGGTCAAATCATAGCTCAAACTATTGAGCAAACCCTGAACAGAGTGTGATTGAATATAGGAGTGACAAATCAGCCTTATTTTATATCCCCTTTCCTAATTATGTCTTGCAAGCTGAACTTTCAAGGGGAGTCAAAACTTCTAAATCTCTTACAAAATTTGCTGAAAAAAGTGGAGAGTCGACCGTAGGGCATGTTGCTTAGCATATGGTCAAAATTGGTGAATTAGTCAATAATAAATATTTGAAAATGAGATACTTTTCTTTTCACTTAAAAAATACTTTCACCTAGTTTTCAAACTTACAACCTGATTTGATCCATAACAAAGGTGACTTTGTCTGATTTATTTACCATAATGAGAGAAAAGGGTGAGTCGATCGATGACTATCTTATCTGGTTCAAGAATATGAGAAATACATGTTTTGCTCCTATTTCGAAATCTGAAGTAGTCAAGATGGCCGTCAATGGGCTCGATTTTAATATTTGAAATAAATTAGTGAATCAACAATTCCTTGACTTAGCTCAACTAGCTGATAAAGTACAACAAATAGAAAAATTAAATAAAGAAAAAGAGGAGCTAGAGTCAAACAAAAGGAAGCCTTTTTTTAATAAAAAGGTGGATTTTATTGATTGTATGAGTGAGGAAGAGTCAAATAATGAATAAGCTTTTGTTGCAGAATTGAAAGATAGACCTCCTTATGTGTGTCGATCTCTTAACTCGGCAAAATATAAAACCCTTTTATTGGGGGAGGGGGGAGAATTATCTTTCGACTTGGATTCTCTTTAATTTTTGAAAATTAAGGGATAGAGAGGCTGGAGTGATCAAGTGGCTTACCTATGAAATTGTTCCAATAGAATCGTAGAGATCAACGCGGTGGTCGCGTGGCCGTAAATGGTGCGGCGATCGGAACTCGGAGTGGAAAATTATGGTGGTTTGAGTTGGGAGCAAGGGTTTTTATTTTCTCACCATCTTCCTCCCATGGCTGGAACATGAATGAGGAGTGAAGGGAGAAGAGAAGCTGTTTTCTCTTATGTTATTGGGCTAAATTGGGCCTTGGGCCTTGGGCCCATTTTGGGCCCGGTTTGTCCGGTTCGGCCCGTTCGGTCCAATCTTGGGACAAATTCTTTGAAATTAGTGTTAAAATTCTTGTTTTAACGAGCTCTATTCTAATTTAATATAATATTCATATTTTTATTTTTTTTATTAAAATTTAATTTATTGACTAATTATTTACTAATTTAGCAGAGTTTACAGGGATCAACTGAATACTTCTTTAGGAGAATTAAGATCCAACTTGGATCAGCTGAGGATGGGACACCAAGAGCACTCCACCATCCTCTATGAAATAAGAGAAGATCAAAGAGCCACAAGGGAAGAGCAATAAAGACGGGGGCGTGACATAGAAGAAATCAAGTGCTCCATTGGATTCTCTAGAGAAAGCAGTAGCCGCCGTCACTAAGGTGGTCACGTTCCATATCCCTTTTGCCTATGTTATTTTTCTATTTTTTATTATATTTCATTGTTTGTTTTATGTTTCTAAGTGCATGATCATCCTATATTTTGTCTTAAACTATGAAATATTCTATGCATCTCTCACCATACTTAAAAGAAAAATTTTATTTGAAAATGAGAAGTAAGATGCATGAACTCGAGTTATATAATAAGAATAGTCCAATTAATTGATGTGGTGGCATTACTTTTACTTTCTAAATGCATGAATAAACAGTGCATATTTGATGTTAGAGTAATGAATGTTGGTTCTTGAAAGAATAATGGAAAAGGTGAAGTATTATTGGTAATCTGAAAAATCCAACTATCGATTCTTGAAGTAAGAAAAAGCAGCAAAAGGAAAGAAAAAAGAGAAAGAAACGAAAAAAAAGGGAAAGGAAAAAAAGAGAGAAAAAGAAAGAAAAAGAAAAAGCCAATAGCTCTTTAAACCAAAAGGCAAGAGCAAGGGGTCCAAGGCTTTGAGCATCAATGGTTAGGAGGGCCTAAAAGAAACTAATTATTGGCCTAATAAGTTCAATTCAGCTCCTCCCCTAACTAAATGCTTGTGGTGTGAAGGTGTCAAGTGAAAAGCTTGAGACTGAGTAGTTAAAGTCGTGATTCCAAAAGCAAAAGAGTGTGCCTAAGAACTCTGGACACCACTGGCTGAGGATTCTAGCAAAGCTGAATCACAATCCGAAAGGGTTCACCCAGTCACATGTCTGTGGCGTTTATGTATCCGGTGGTAATACTGGAAAACAAAGCGCTTAGGGTCACGGCCAAGTCTCAAAAGAAGCTGTGTTTAAGAATAAAAAAGAACTGAACTAAGAAAGTCAATAATATCATCCAGATTCTGAATTGCTAAAGACATCAACACTTCTTAGCTTCAAAGGATAGTGAGATGCCAAAACTGTTAAAAGTGAATAGTTACAAGCCCGGTCATCAATTGGAACTGAGCTTCATTTGAAAAATTCTGAGATTTATTTTATCCTTCTCTGCTTTCTGATCCCACTTTATTTTTGGTTGCTTGTGGACAAGCAACAATTTAAGTTTGGTGTTCTGATGAGCGGATATTTTATACGCTTTTTGGCATCATTATTATAGTTTTTATTATGTTTTGTTCAAGTTTTATTATATTTTCATAGGTTTTAGTGCTAAATCCACATTTTTGGATTCCACTTTGAGTTTGTGTATTTTATGATGATTTCAGGTATTTTCTGGCTGAAATTGAGGAGTATTGGCAGAGTCCAATTCAGAGGCAAGGAAAGCGTAGTAGATACTGTTAGATTATGACCTCTGTGCACTAAAATGAGCATTTCTGGAGCTACAGAGGTCCAAATGATGCGTTCTTAATGGCGTTGGAAAGCTAACTTCTAGAGATTTCCAGAAATATATAATGGTTTATACTTTTCGTCAAAGGAGCCTTCCTATTCTGGGCGTTGAACGCCAAGGAGCTATCCCCTAGCTGGCGTTCAATGCCCCAAAGGAGCCCCAAAGCTGGCGTTGAACGCCAACCACCCCTAGTGGGCGTTCAACGCCCAACACAATCACAAGGCAGCGCCCATCACTCCCCATTCCTCAAAGTGGACGTCAAGCTCAGCCCAAGTACTCAACTCAAGTGGGCCTGCAAGTGGATTTCGCACCTCTAGTCTAGTCTATCATATTTTTGTAGTTCTTAGTTATTAAATTAGTATATATAGGAGAAGATCACCCATTTTTAGAATCTTCTTCCTCCCCCATTCGAGCATTACACTATTTTCTATAAAAGCATGAGCAACTAAACCTCCTGAGTTAGTGTTAGGAGCTCTGCTGATTCTCATGGGTTAATAATATTACTGTTCTATTTCAATATGCACGTGATTCCATTCTCTTGTGTATTTTCGTTCTTCATCTCATGATTTGAGGATGACCCGTGACAATCATCCTTGTTCTACATGGGTTCTGTGTAAGTCCTGCCCAGATAGCATTGAACCACAAGCTAGAGAATGCATTGCGGATTCCAAGAGCGTGCCTGGGCAACTTTGGATATGTGACATATAATCCTATTGATCGTGGGTTACTGATATTTCTGTGGCGTTAAGGCTAGAGTATGAGAAGCAGCGTTCCTTGATCCATAAGATCCGACCTTGTCTGTGGCATTTTGAGTAGGATCGCGAAGGGAATTGGATTGCTTAGGTCTTCACCTTCGACTATAGTGGGAAGCCATGAGTTAACTTGATGAGGATGCTACATGAGTTGTTCGGATATGGTGGACTGCTATGGTTTAGAAGAGACTAACTTGATGAGGATGCTATATGAGTTAGTCAATTACAGCTGCCATTGAATGAGTCATTCGTTATTAAAGTAGACAGTAAAAAAAGTTAATCCGGAAAGAATACGCATCTCTGAAGCCTTAACTGAATATCTATCATTGCTTTTACACTAATTTGGTATTTTGTTTCCTTTACTTTTCGTTTATGCTTCTTAACAAATAACCATCTTTTCTAATCGCTTGACTAAGATTTACAAGATAGCCATTGTTTGCTCAATCCGACAATCTCCGTGGGATTTGACCTTCACTCACCTGAGGTATTACTTGATGATCTGGTGCACTTGCCGGTTCAGTTGTGTGGAGTTCAATTTCGCGCACCAGGAACGTGCACTAGATAGTATATATGATCTCGACCCCTTTGGGTTTGAAAGGTCCAATTTAGTTTCTGAAGATTTGTACAATAAAAAAGTTGAAGTACAAGATCCTCTCGATGAGGTCGGGATTGGTGGAAAGGATCAAGTGACTTACATTAATCGATGCTTAGATCCTGAGTTTAAAGAAGAGTTGATAGAAGTCTTGAAAAGATTCAAGATTGTTTTGCTTGGCAATATGAGGAGATGCCTAGTCTAGATAGAGCTTTAGTCGAACATAAGCTTCCTTTTATGGAGAATGCTCGACCAATTAAGGGTGCTCCTAGACGTTTTGCTCCAGATATTATGGTTAAGATCAAGGAGGAAGTCGAACGTTTATTAAAAGGTGGACTCATCCGTATAGCCAGGCATGTCGAATGGATTGCTAATATTGTTCCTGTTATTAAAAAAAATGGGGATTTAAGAATGCGTATTGATTTTAAGGATTTGAATAAGGCTACGCCAAAAGATGAGTATCACATTCCAATAGCAGAAATGTTGATCGATTCTGTAGCGGAAAGCGAACCTCTAAATTCCACGGATGGATACTTAGGATATAATCAAATATTTATATCCCAGAAAGATGTATCAAAGACTGCATTTCAATGCCCTGGAGCCATTGGCACTTATAAATGATTAGTAATGTCATTTGGGTTAAAAAATGAATTTGATTTTTCATGATTTAATTGGTAAGTTTATGAAAATTTATATTGACGATGTAGTAGTCAAATCAGAATCCAAACAAGCTCATTTATATGTAACTTAGAACTGGCTTTTAAATGAATGAGGTAACATCGACTCAACATGAACCAATTAAAATGTACTTTTAGCATATCTACAGGAATTTTTTTGGGATTTATTGTGCAGAAAAAAGGGGTAGCTATCGACACTAACAAATGCCAGGCTATTTTCGACTCATCCCCCCTAGAGCAAGAAAGAACTTCAATCTTTCTTAGGTAAAGTAAATTTTCTTCGACGTTTCATTTAAAACTTATTTGGAAAAACTAGAATATTTATATCTTTTATTGAAATTGAAGCAGGAAGAAAAATTTAAATGGGAGGAGGAGCACCACGAAGCCTTCAACCAAATAAAGAGATATCTGACTTCACTGCCAATCTTGACACCTATCAAACAACATCGACCACTAAAATTATATATTACTGCATCAGATACAAATTTAGGAGGCAGTTGACCAAGAAGACGAAGATGAAAACAAAAAAGTAGTTTATTATCTGAGTCGAATATTGACTGATGTAGAAACTAGATATAGTTCAGTCAAAAAACTTTGTTTAGCCCTTTATTTTTCTTGTACCAAACTTAAAAGTTATTTAATTGAAAAGAATGTCTATATTGTGTCGAAATTCGATGTTATCAAATACATGCTTTCTTATCCAATTTTAAGAGGAAGAATTGACAAGTGGATGTTAGGATTAATCGAATATTCTTTGTTTTACGTTCCTGTCAAAGCTGTCAAGGGCCAATTGATTGTTGATTTTCTAGTAAACCATCCTTGCGTTGATATTGATGAACGACCCATACTTGGGTACTTGGAGCTTAAATTATTTTTTGATGGGTAAAAACATCAAAACAAAGTAGGAGTGGGTATTTTAATAATCACCCCTGATAACATTTCAACCAAATTTATATTTCGACTAGAGTTAGATCTATCAAATAATGAAACAGAGTATGATGCTTTAATCATTGTGATAGAACTCTTAATCGAAAAAGGAGCTAGAATAGTCAAAATCTTGGAGGATTCATAATTAGTAATTCAACAATTGGCTAGAAACTATCGAATTATTAGTCAAAAGTTAGCCTAGTATTTTCAATAAAGCATATATTTAGAGAGTCGAATAAGGAAGATGGCTTCTAGCTATAAAATATCTCCCAAGTTGATAAGGGAGTTTAGTGAAATTAAAACTAACTTAACTCTTCTAGAAGTAAGAGGGGTTTCTTGTGCAAATACTCTCGATCCAAATGATTGGAGATATAAGATCATCGACTTCCTTAAAAATTCCAATTAAAGAGTAGATAAAAAAATTAAATATTTAGCATTAAGCTTTGTATTGGTTGGAGGGGATCTTTTTAAGAAAAGTGTCGATGGTTCTCTGCTTCAATTCTAAAGTGCGCAAGATACTTATTTAGCTATGGCAGAGGTGTATGGAGATATTTGTGGAGCTCATCAAGCGGGTCAAAAAATACACTGGACCTTACTTCGACAAAGATTGTATTGGCCTTCAATGCTGAAGGATTGTATTGATTTTGCTTGACATTGTGATCAATGCCAAAGACATGCACCAATCCAAAGAGTCCCTACTGCAGATTTGCATGCTATAATTAAACCTTGGCCATTCAGAGGATTGGCTCTAGATTTAATAGGAATGATTCATCGCCCTTCGACTAAGGGGCATAAGTTTATTCTAGTTGTGGTTGATTACTTTACTAAATGGGTGAAATCTGTGCCCATGAAAGAAGTCACGCAAGCCAAAATAATGAATTTTATTGAAGAGTCAATTATTCTAGATTTGGAATTCTCTAAACTTTGACTATAGACCAAGGAACCATGTTCACAGATTGAGAAGTCAAAGGATATATTGAGTCCAGAGAAATTAAATTAATACATTCAACTCCGTATTATGCACAAGAAAATGACCAAGTTGAAGCTATTAATAAAACTCTAATTAGTTTGATCAATAAACATATAGGGAGGCAACCTCAAAATTAGCATAATACTTTAAGTCAAGTATTATGGGCATATAGGGAGGCAACCCTCGAGAAGCCGTAGGTTCGACTCCCTATGAGCTATTATATGGTTATAAAGCAGTATTACCACTTGAAATAAATTTGCAAACAGTCAGAGTGGCGAAACAAAATAATTTACCTATTGATCAATATTGGTTGAGTATGATTGATGAATTAGACCAATTAGACCAATTTTGACTGATTGTTCTTGATCAAATGATTAGACAAAAAGAAAGTATCACCAAGTCATACAACAAGAAAGCAAAAAGAAAAACATTTATAGTTAGTGACCTAGTGTTGAATTTAGTCCTTCCTACTGAGTAAGTCATAGACAAATGGTCTCCTTTATGGGAATGACCTTTTAAAGTCGAAAAAACTTTTGATGGCAATGCTTACGAGTTAAGAGATATAACAAATGCTCGACAAATAGGGCATATAAAATGGTAAATATCTAAAGTTATATCATTGCCATTAATAGGAGTCATTAATTAAGCAAAAGGTGTGAATAGAGGAATACAAGAAAGCACGAGTTTATGTGAAAAGTTCGACAAAAATACAATAATCTAAAATAGGGTCCTAAAATTAAGCTTAAGGTCCTTCTGTTTTTGACCCAGAACAGCAGAAACTTCGAATGTTTCCTCTTTAGCCTTGATAGCTTGATTAACAGATTTAATAAGAGCAGGGTGACTCGAAGTCCTGGAGGTATGTGCTTGATTGATCTTTTATAGCCGCAGGTTGAGAGTCACTTTGGTAGCTTTGACTTTTGCCTTACTCGACTTTAGCTCAGCTAGTTCCTTCTCAAGTATTTCAACCTTGGTGGCCATGATCTTTTCCTTGACTCGACCCTCTGATAAAACTTCTTCTATTTGAGATTTGGCTGTCTCAAATTTTTTCAGTTGTTTATCATGCGTAGCTAATGCTTCGACTGCCTTGTTTACGCTCTCCTTAGCATAATCAAGTTTAAAAATGTGATTGTAAATATCTTCCAGGAATGTCTCTAAGGCTGTCTAAGCGTCGACTGAAATTTTTTTATTCAGAAAATCTAGAGCTGCCAACAGTCAAGTTTTCAGGTCCACATTATTATTAATCTCCTTTAAAGGTTTATTGAGGCATTCGAGAATAATATTGATCCTTTCAAGAATTAAAGAGTCAGGACCTGATGGTACTTGAGGCTCAGGATAAGTAACCTTTTTATGAGGGGAGATAATGGGTTCTACTTGGACTGTTGGAGTGATTTCTAGCTCTACACTCGAAGAGAAAATTCTCGTCTCTTCAGAAGAATACACTTGATGAGCCTCTGACAAGATGTTGTCGAGGTCAAAGTTTAAATCATCAAAATTTAGGTATTCAGCTTCAAGGGCAGGGATATTGATGAGTTACTCCTCGTGTTTGACACCAGCTGGGTTCCTGGTAGGGAAGATGGTCAAAGTAGCTACAACTAATGTCGAAACAGGGCCAGATTGTTGCTGGGTTTCCGCATTAGTCGGTAGAGGCATATAGCTTGCCTGCAAAGAAACAAATTTTTGCAAAAAAAATGTGAATATAATAATATAAGCAAAAGAAAGAAGAGGAAAGGATAAGTATAATTACTATTGGGGAGTCAGTTGAAGCCTGAAAGCAGCAGTCGATGGTGCAGTCTGAATTTGACTTAAGAAAGGAAGGGAAGTAGTCACCTTCGGAGGAGGTTGAGTAACTTCAGCATCAGTGCCAGCCGGGTCGACACCTGTTTCAGAGTGACTTTGTGGTCCAGCTTGAGACTGAGAGCTACGCTTTAAAGGTTTCGACTGAAAAAAAAGGTGAACAAATTATTAAAGCATGCATAAGGTAGAAGTTGACTATTAAGGATAATGTATGTGAAAAGTATCTTGATAGAAGGACTTGGATTGGATTTCTTTATTTTTTTTAGCCTTATCCCCCATGAGAATATCGACAGCTCGGTATTTTTTTGAAGTTAGAGTGGCCTCACTCGACCGTGCTCTGCCTCGAACGCTTTTCGATTTTGTTTTCTTAGGGGTGGCCTCCTCATCTGACTCCTAGTTTTCTTCAACGGGTTTGGGATCTGTGATAAATCCATATTTTATGGTATTTATTTACTTTAATTGGGGTGAATTTTATTGACTTCTCTTGTATTTATTCATTGAAATAGCATAGTTTTGTGAATTTCTCCTAATTGTGCTTAGTGTTGAAAACCATGCTTTTTATGCTTAAAATTGCTAATTTTAATTTCACTTCTCTTTCATTCTATACCTTGATGTGTTTGTGTAAGGGATTTAAGATTTAGGAGGTAAGGATTGCTTGGAAGGATGAAGGAAAAGAATGCAAAAGTGGAGAAGTTCATGAAGAAGTGAAGGATTTATAGAGCTATCAATCTTGACCTCTTCGGAATAAAGTAATTATAACTTAAGTTGTAGAGCTCCAAATGAAGCGATCTCAGTGGTATTAGAAAGCTATCATCTAGGGCTTTAAAATGATATATAATTGTTTATGGTGGACATGTGTTAAGACATCCGCATACGCAGCCAAAGTGCCACTTATGCAGAACACAAAAAAAACGTGACTCACTTAAAGTAACACGTGACCAGCGATTTCTAGAGCATTTTGGGCCCAATTTAACCCATTTCTGATGGTATTGAACTAGGGATTGAAGGGAGGAATGAACCAAGTGGTTATAGTTGAGTTTTTAGCCATGCTTTATGTTAGATTTCTAGAGAGAGAAGCTCTAACTTCTCTCTAGAATTTAGGGTAGTTTAAGTAAGATTTTTTTAGATCCAAATTTTAATTATTGTTTTAGTTCAACTCTCTTTATATTTTCTTATTCTATTGTCTTAATTCTCTTAGTTTTACTTGTTAAACTCTTTATTTTTTCAATTTTAGTTTTATGAACAATATTTTTAATTCCCTTTTCTTTAATTCAAATTAATGTTTTATGTTTTCTTGTGGTTTAATTTAGTTGTTGTTATTGATTTCTTGTATTTGGTAGCTTTAGATTTTATTATTATTGCAATTTTACCATGCTTTCATTTTATGCCTTCCAAGTATTTGATAAAATGCTTGGTTTGGTTTTAGAGTAGATTTTAGCACTCTTGACTTGAGATTGAAGACTTATGTTCCTTGATGTCATTGATATCCAGTGTGATTGGTAATTTAGGGTTGTTAGTTGGTTTTAGGATCAATTATATCCACTTGACTTCACCCTCCGATATTAGAGAATAACTAAGTGGAATTAGCCCTTTGTAATTACCATGTGGTGGTCAATAATCTAGGATAGGAAACCTTGACTCTTAATCCTTGCCATGAGTGTCTTTCAGCATTTATAGTTCCTTAGTTGTAGCTTTACTTTCTTGTTCATCATACTAAAAACCCCCAAAAATTCTAATAACCAATAATATGTACACTTTCCTGCAATTCCTTTGAGAGATGACCCGAGGTTTAAATACTCTTAGTTTTTATTGGTTTGACTTAAGTGACAAACAAATTAAACTTTGATTGAGAGTTGTCTGTTGGTTTGGATCTATAGTTTTTGGCGCCGTTGCCGGAAAATTGTAAATGTGCACTTGTTATTGGTTATTGTATATATGTTAATATTATGAATAGTTGTTTTAGTTTCTTTGTTAGTTTTTGCTAGTTTTAGGATTTTGTTTTCTTTGTTCTTATTAGCTTTTGCTTTTGTTTTCTATTATTACTATGAATTCTCACTCTTTTGGCTATGAGTTTGGTTCTCACTATGTTGTAGGAAATGAGAATTTTAATGAAGGGTTGCATCAAGGTTGAGAAAATCTAAGGTAGGAGGGGCCTCAAGTATATGAAAAATCTTCATGACAACAACTTCCTCCGGCATACTATGAGTATAATCCGTCCCAAGGTGCATACCAATCCAATAGTTATGGTAATTATCCTTGTGGTTATCAACCACAACTACCATATGCCTATGAATCCCCTTCTCAACATAGCCCTCAGCCACCATACTCACAAACTTCATACCACAAAACACCTTCCCATAACCCACCTTCATCATATCGCCAACCTTATATACCTCACCCCTGTGACCATTATGAATGAAGACCTATAGAACCACCCCCAATCCAATACAAATACTCCCAAGAATCACCAATTTCACATATACCACCTCAATATTCTCACCAACATGACCCACCTTCCAATTATAAAACCTTCTCCCAAACAATTCACCTCCACCCTCAACCCTAATGAATGACACCCTTCGCACCATTTTCCAAGAGAAAAGGAAATTTCATACCATTCTTCAAGAGCAACGTGAAGCTCAAAGGAGGCAAGAAGAATTCATGGCTACCTTGACCAAGGTAGTAAGTAACTTAGCCTCACGATGCTCATGTAATCAAAGCACTCCCATGATTGAATGTGGAGAATCAATTGAAGAGCGTAGTATGAAAGAGAGATTAGAAACTCAAATGGAGGATGAGGAGTGGAGTTTTGTATTGAAACAAGTGGAGGAAGCCAAAATTGTTAAAGAGGAAGAAGTGGTTGAAGATTTAGGAGATGTTGAATGCAAAGAGAAATCTAAAGTTGTAGAGCCTTCTTCCTTGGAGTTTGAAATTAATGTTAAGGAGGATATTGTACAACCTCCAAGGCATACTATGCATGAAGAAATGGAGCAAGCAACAAGTTCTCTTAGTGATGACGATTTTGCATCAGCGCTTGATTTCCTTGAGTCTAATGAATTTCTCCCCCATTGAATTGGAATTGGATGTTGATGTAGACTTTATTCAACCTCCGGCTTATGACTTGAGTGATGGGAAAGAGTTAAAAGAAATTGGTGAGGAAGAGGATGAATTTGAAGAAGCATATCAAGTGGTTGAAGTCCCTCAAAAAGGATGTACGAGAGTGGAGATTGCTTTGTCAAGATCGTTGGAGACACCTCTCCTTAAACTATCACCATCCATTCGTTCATTCAAGTGGGTAAAATTCATATCTCTTAGCTTCCTTATTCCACTTGAATATAGTTTGCTTGAGACGGATGGTCAACTTAGATCTCTTTGTGGATTTAAGAGCAAAAGAGAGATCGTTAGTGGTTGGAAACACAATCCTCGGTTCATTGTGGTTGGAATATCAAGATTAACATGCAAGGATTGGTGTAGAGCTCAATGGCTTGGGTATAGGAGGATGTTTGGATGTCTTTATGAGAATTCTAAGGACTTGCCACCCGATTGGAATTTGGATGATCAACTTGAAGAAAGGTATGAAAAAAAGATTTGGGATCCTGGATTACAAGACGAGGATCAAATTTGGGATCTCATAGCTTGTTTACAACTTCATCAAAGCTTGGTACAATCAATTAGTAATCTTGAAGCATTTTGGAGATCCAAGCATTGTTGGAAGTTCAAAGATGAGTATAAGCATAAGCCATCATGACAAGGAGCCTCCCAAATGTCCAACTTAAGGACTATAACTAAAAGTGCTAGGTGGGAGATACCCCACCATGGTAAACTCTTTTTATTTTTCTCTTTTATATATATTGGTAAATAAATTTAATTTCATGTTTAGTTTCGTTGGTTGAGTTTATTTGGTAGTCCAGTGTGTTCAATAAGATTTGGTAGTGTTTAGGTGACTTTTTGGATGTTTGGAATGCTTGATTTAGTATAAAAAGTTGAAAAATATTGAAAAATAGAGCACCTTGTCATGCACGCATGACCCACCTGTACGCGCGACCCCACGATTCCACCCAGTTCTGCATACGCGGCCATATTGCCGCGTACGCATCTCTACTTTTTTGGATCATATCACATACACGGCACCCTTTCGCATACGTGACCTTGCTGGACAGAGGCTACCCTCCGCGTCCCAGCTGCTTGCGTACGCGAGCCCTTAAAAAAAAAGCATATTTGCGCATACGCATGGTTTCCACATACGCGCAACCTCCTATTTCCCCCAAGTCATGCGTACGCATGCCTTCATGTACGCGTGACTCTCCTGTCTTACATACTTTTCTTTTTTTCTCTTCTCTACCTTTCTTTTATTCTTCTCTCTTTGCTTCTCTTCTTTTCCTCATTCAACCACTATCCATCATCATCATTCACCATCCATCATCATCTCCATTAGTTAGTTAATTAGTTTAATTTTCTATTTTAGTGAATTAGGTTGTTAGTATCGCTTAAATTTTGATGAAAAGTGTTGGATTAATTATTTGATTTGTTGATTATGCAGAGGTATTGCTGTTGATTACTGATATGATGCTATCTTAGCATCGTTGTTGTGAATATTCATTGTTGAATTTCTTTATTGAGGTTATACTTTAATGCTTGGTATTGAACTCTTCATGCTTAATAATTGTGCATACCAAGTACTTGTAAATTGCCTTCAAAGCATTATAAATATTTTGAATTGCATGTGTTGGCCATCATGTGATTTGATTTCACTACTTATTATTAGGCAATTGTATATATTCATTACATCTTTGTTAGGAGATGCTCGTTTATGATTAATTTTTATTTACATCACCTAGTTGATGCATTGAAATTGAGAAATTGTGAAATTGGATCGTAGGCTTACCTAATGACATTTTTTGAGCTTTTTAAACTTTGTAGACCATGCTTGCTATGTGATTGATCTCATCTTATATCTCTCTTTTCCTAAGTTGCATAGAAATCATGTTTCCCACTTCAAGTCAATTAGGTATTGCAAACAAAATTCAAAGTATGTTATTGATTGATGTGTGATTTCCATATTGCATTTGGTCCATTAAATTCCCTTACACATCAACCAATTTCCATTCATTATCCATTTCACAATTGCTTGATTCTTGCTTGAATGCTTTCGTGCTTCTTTGCTACTTGTTTGTTTGTCTTAACCTACAAGTTTCTTTTAAAGTATCTCAAGCACACTAGAATGAGTGAAATGCATCCTTCTTTTGTGTAATTGTGACATAACTTTTAATGTTAGTGTTCTGAGGATTACCTGAAACTGGGAGGTCGATCTCGGACGAGATTTTCTAGTCTTGGTCAAGGCTACTGTGCCCGACTTGTTGGAGTAGGAGGTGTTGCTGATCCTCGTTCACCGGAGGGGGTGGTACTTGCAAGAGACTCCGATGCTTAAGTCAGTATGGGCTTTAAGCAGGTTTTTTAGTAGAATTAGGATATGAATTATACCTGGGTACACCAGTGTATTTATAGTAGTGTTGAATGACCTTCCTTGAGATAAGTTTGTTATCTTATCTTATCTTTTGTGGGTGAGATCACCTATCTTTTGGCCAGCCGTCTTCTGGTAGGCGGTGACTTATCTTTCTTGGGCCTCTTTGGGCCTCTGAGGTGACTCGTCCGAGCTCTTTATAAAGAGGTCGGCGGTAGGCCAAACTCAAAAGAGGTCGGTCGCTTTGTCCTCGTCCAACCCGGACTTTGCAACTCGGACCCATATATGAACAGTGCCCCTGCTTGAGCTTCAATCTTTCCGTGAGGTTGTGCTCGTTTCTGAGCTTCAACCTTTTTGGGGAAGTCATGCTCGAGCATTGATTTGGTTGATTTTGAGTTGCTCCTCCTCGCACGAGTCTGGCGTTGCTTTTGTTTTAATATGAAGCGTTTTTAGCGGCGTGCTTTTTGGAGTGCGTTTTATTTCCTTGGGAACATGCAAGTGCCTTAAAAGCCCATTGATTAGGTTTTTATTGCTTTTTACCGTTTCATTTCCCTCTTTATCTTTGTTTGAAATCGAAGAGGAAGAAAAAGGGATTTCACTTTTCTCAGCCTCCTTCGTTTCTCTGCTTCCTTGCTTTTTGCTTCTCTGCAAAGATTTCCGTTCGTCTGGCTTTTTTGATTCTTGCCCCAAGCTTCCCTTTTTCTTTCGAGCAGTGCTTGTGGATTGCTGGTGCTCTCGTTGCTCACCCATCATTTCTGTTCTTCCCCTTTCTGCAGGTTGGTTCTTCTGTTTCATACCTCTTTCATGGCTTCTGATGATTATTGCAAGCTTTGTTTCTTTAAAATCTTTTTATCTTTGTTGCTTTATTTTTGTGGAAATGTCGATGCTTGGGTGAACCGTTTGCACGTTTTTTCTTTTTGGTGATGGGACTAGGATTTTGTTTTTGACTCCCTATGTTCCTTCTTTGCTGTATCTGTACTGTTGCCTCCAAAGGGGTGCCTCTTGGATTTTGTTTTGTATTCTTTGTGAACCTTAGGGGCGCCCTTTTTGTTTGTTTCTTACTTATCTGATTCTGCCCGAGTTACTCTGTAGTGATACTTCTTTCGTTTTCTTGCTGTAGGTGTAGTTTTTATGTCTTCTCGTAGAAATATTGTCGAGATGTCTACGAAGGTCCCAGCGGGTATGGCTGACTGGTTAGATTCTATAGTTTTGATGTGTGTTACTGTAGCCGACCCTGAGTACTGTGAGAAGTTTAGGAGGTTTCATAGGATCTGTAGTAGTAGGGATGACGAGAAGAATTATGAGCTGGTGTTACCCAACCCTGAGGAGAGGGTTAGTTTCCTTCCCTTAACTCAGGCAGAACGACCTTTCTTCTAGCTTATGACTATTTCTTTAGCCAATTAGGGATTACCCTTCCTTTTACTGCGTTTGAGACTGAGGTTTTGTGGAACTGTAATGTAGCCCCATCACAGCTTCATCCGAACTCTTGGGCTTTTATGAAAATTTTCCAGTTATAGTGCCAAAAGCTGGGTGTCCGACCTTTCTTGTCCCTTTTTCTTTACCTGTTTGTGCTGATCAAACCTAGGGTGGCCAAGAAGAAGGCTTCCTGGATCTCATTCCGAGCTACCCAGGGGAAGAAAGTATTTTCAATGTTTGATGACTCCTTTCGTGACTTTAAGAACTTCTATTTTAAAGTCTGAGCTGTTGAGGGTACTCGCCCTTTCTTTCTGGATGAGAATGATAAGCCAACCTTTCCTTTATGGTGGCAAAAAGACCCTATAGTCCTCAAGTATCCTTGGAAGAGTTTAAATGAGGTAGAGCAGGCCTTTGTGGGTATTTTAGAGGAGCATTGGGGGGAGCCTCCTTATCTGGACACAAAAAGATTTCTTGGAGATCCTTCCCTCCTCTGTTCCGAACTAGGTAGTATTCGACTTCTTTCATTTTCATAGAAAAAGGTTTTTCTTTTTACTATTTGCAATCTTATCCTTTTTTGTTGTGTAACTATTTTCCTGGCTTCTTTTCAGAGATGGTGTCTTCTTCAGATTCAATGAAAATATTTCGCAAAGCCAAGAAGACAGTGGCTGCCCAGAACTTGTCGAAGAAGACTTTTGGGGAGGGTTCTTCAAAATAGTTGCCTCCAAAGAAATTGGCAACTAAGTCTCAGGGTTCGAGGAGGATTATCCCAACCCCGCAAGTTCGGACGGCTTCCTCTGACCCTCCTCAGATGACCTCTGGCACTTCCTCCTCCCCTACTTCTGCTAGTCCCCCTCCCAAGAGGCAAAAGATTGTTGGGACTTATGATTTGAATGATAAAGAGTTTGATGGTGTGGCCTTTGCCATAGAGTTGATTACTCCTCACGGTAGAGTTCCTCTGGATGACGTCTCCATCCTGCATCATCTTGACTTTATATCAAGCAACAGTATTTGGATGCCCAACCTTAGTGCAGCTTTATCTTGGGTTGTCCAGGAGTCCCCTGTCCATACTACCAAGGCCTTTTTAGAGGACACCAAGGCTGAATACGACAGGGTAAAGGGTCTGAAGGACGAGCTGGATGCCAAGGTTTCTAAGTTGGAGATTAATGCAGAGAAGGAGAAGGCTCGGGCTACTGCGGCGGAGGCAGCTGCTAACCTGGCCGAGGAGACGGCTAAAAAGTACAAGGAAAGCTATACTCAGACCTATGGCGAGCTGTTGAAAACTAGGGAGAAACTTCAATCTGCTCAGGATGACTATGCCGAGCTTCAGGGCGATATGGTGAGCAGTATGACCGACATGTATGAAAATCTGAAGGTCCAGGTCTGAGTTCTTGCTCCCGACGTCGACTTCTCTTTATTCAGTATGGATAACGTGGTGGAGGATGGCAAGATTGTGCTTGACCCAGATGATGAAGATGAGGGCCCTCCTCTTATGCCACCAGCTAAGGCTTCCTCAGCTTCTGTTACTGTAGCTCCTTCTGCCGAGGTGGTACCTCCTGGGCCCGAGCCTGACTTGGAGATTCTGAATGGGCCAGATGGAGTTGTCAATGCCACCCTGATCTCGACCCTGCCTCCTTCTCCTAAGGATGTAGCAACTGGGGCGAACTTGGATCCCCTATGATGTTTTTTTTATATTGTTGTTTTGATTATATATTTGGTATGGTCCGGTCTGTGGACCTCTTGAGACTTGTAAGCCTTTGTGCATGAGTTTTATTCCTGACACTCTGCTAGTTGCTTCACAGCAACTTTTATTTTATAAACAAACACTTTAAACTCCTGGGTTGCCGTCTAGGCAGCCTTTGGAGTCTTTAATGTTTTAATCTTTGCTTTGTTTGAGTGTTGGCTTGTTATGCGAGGTTGACCTTTGCCGAGACGCCTTTGGTTCTTAGGTTGCTTTTTCAGCCCTTATATGGTTTTGTGTTTTCTAACGACGTAGTTCTTTTGTGATACCCTAGGATGTAGGTGCTCAGGATTCCATGGTTCGATACTTTTCGAGGTGGTGCTCGCCTTATGGATTTCCCTTTTTGCCCCTCGAACCACGCCTTTTCGTTAGCTGTGTTGACGACCTTTTAGCTATGTCATTTTTGCGTTTTGCCGTCCGGGCTTTTTAGTCGAGTTCCAAACAACTTCTTTAGGTAGTGTTCTCATGTGGAACCTTTTCTTTTTATTTTGTTTGGAGGACTTTTTAGCCTTCTTCCGACTTGTGCTTTTGCTTTTTGAGTAATGTCTTTTTCTCAAGACTTGTACCTTTTAGCTAAGCACTTCTGGCCTAGGTTTAGCAACCTTTTTTGGCCTTTGTGTGATGTTGTCCCCTTTTTAGTGATCCTTTTATTGGTCTGACTTCTCTGTCGGACCTTCTCAAGTTATTTTTAGTAATCACATTTTTAGTCCGACCTCGTCAGGTCGCTTTATATGGAATACTTTTTATAACTTCTTGCATTAACTTGAGCTTTATCGCTTCACCTTGCCGACCTGTCTTGGTCAGGCGATAATTTTTGCGTTTGTGAGCGTGAATTAATGCGTCTTGGTAGGAAACTTTTTTAGAGAATCTTAAAATTTTATTCATGTAATAAGATAAAAAATATAAATAAGAATGAGTACATACGAGTGCTTACCCTGCTAGTTCGGGCAGCTTTCAGATCTTGGCGCGGCGCCTCATTAAAAACCTCTTTAGGAAAAAGAGTGCGCTTTGGCCTGAGATCTTTTTCCTAGCTATAGTACCTTCTTAGGTTACAGGTGTGCCATGACCTTGGTAGCTCTTGCCTTTGGAGGTCGGCCACCCTATAGTAACCCTTTCCTAGTACTTCTATAACTCGATATGGCCCTTTCCAGTTGGCTGCTAGCTTCCCTTCTCCTAACCGACCTACTCCGATATCATTTTGGATTAAAATGAGATCGTTGGTGGTGAAGCTTCGCTGGATTACCTTCCGATTATATCTTAAAGCCATTCAACGCTTTAGCGCTTCCTCTATAATCCGGACTCTTTCTCGAACTTCTGGAAGTAGGTCAAGCTCCTCCCTTTGTGTTTGGGAGTTGGTATCTTCGTTGTAAAGGATCACCCTGAGGACCTGATAAACCACTATTTTATGGTTTATCTTGTGCTCATTTGAGTGGTTTTTATCAAGTATTTGCACACTTATTCATACTAATTGCATGGTTTTTACATTTTCCTTCCTAATTTTGTGCTATGATTGAAAACATGTTTCTTTGGTCTTAATTTGCTATGTTTAATCCTCTCTTATTACCATTCGATGCCTTGATATATGAGTTAAATGATTTCAGGGTTTATAGGACATGAATGACTTAGAGGATGGAAAGGAAGCATGCAAAAGTGGAAGGAATACAAGAAGTTGAAGAAATTGCTAAGTTGTCCAACCTGACCTCTTTGCACTTAACTGACCATAACTTGAGCTACAGAGGTCCAAATGAGGTGGTTTCAGTTGCGTTGGAAAGCTAACATCTGGTGCTTCGTAACAATATATAATTTGCCATAGCTTCCCCGAAGATAGGCGACACGCACACGTGACCTGGAGAAAATTCAATCCACGCGTACGCGTGGATGACGCGTACGCGTGACTTTGCCGCGTGCTGGATGTATCAGAAATTGCTAGGGGCAATTTTTGGGCTATTTTAACCCAGTTTTCGGCCCAAAAAATACAGATTAGAGGCTATAAAGTGGGGAAATCGATCCATTCATTCACACAACTTTCATATTCACAATTTTAGGTTTTAGATGTAGTTTCTAGAGAGAGAGGCTCTCTCCTCTCTCTAGGTTTTAGGATTTAGGATTTCTCTTAGTTTTAGGTTTATGGTTTATGTCTTCTCCAATTCTAGGTTCAATGTTCCTTTAATTTAGTTTTCTCTTCTACGTTTATCTGTCCTAGCATTTTGGTTTATTTCTTTCCCTTTGTTGATTACTTTATGTTGCCAATTTGGTTTATGAACTCTTCATGTTAGATTTGAATTTCTATTTAATGCAATTTGAGGTATTTCAGATTTATGATTTTAATTTAGCTTTTTACCTTCTTAGCTTTGGTTGAGTAATTGGTGACACTTGAGTTATCAAACTCCTTATTGATTGAAAATTGGAATTCGCTGATTGATTTGGATCCCTCTAAAGCTAGTCTTTCCATAGGAGTTGACTAGGACTTGAGGAATCCCATTGATTAGTCCACTTGACTTTCCTTTATTTAGTAAGAGTTAACTAAGTGGGAGTGATGAACAATTCTCATCACAATTGATAAGGGTAACTAGGATAGGATTTTCAGTTCTCATACCTTGCTAAGATCTTTATTAATTATTACTTTAATTCCTGCAATTTACTTTTCCTGTTCATTATTCAAAAACCCCAAAAAAAGATAATCTTCCATAAACAGTAATAAATCATACTTCCCTGCAATTTCTTGAGAGACGACCCAAGGTTTAAATACTTCGGTTATCAATTTTATTAGGGGTTTGTTACTTGTGACAACCAAATTTTTATACGAAAGGATTCTTTGGTGGTTTAGAAACTATACTTGTAACGAGGATTTATTTGTGAAAATTCTTTACCTTCAAAGAAACCTGTTCGTTAGGACCTTTTCTCCATCTCTACGGGGATCATTGCCTCCATTTTGTAAGCAAGTTGGAAAGGTGACTCCCCGATGGTGGAATGTGGCATTGTCCGATATGCCCATAGGACTTGTGGGAGCTCTTCAGCCCAAGCTCTTTTTGCATCTTGTAGCCTTCATTTTAATCCGGTCAATATAACTTTGTTGGCGGCCTCCGCCTGTCCATTGGCTTGTGAGTATTCTACAGAAGTGAATTGATGCTTGATTTTTAGGTCGGCTATCAAGTTCCTGAAGCCCGTGTCTGTGAACTGAGTACCATTATCTGTGGTGATGGAGCACGGGATTCTGAACCTTGTGATAATGTTTCTATACAGGAACTTCCGACTTCTTTGAGCGGTGACAGTAGCTAGTGGCTCTGCTTCAATCCACTTTGTGAAGTAGTCTATACCTACAATGAGGAACTTTACTTGTCTTGATCCCTGCGGGAATGGTCCGAGGAGGTCGAGCCCCCACTTTGCAAATGGCCAGGGTGAAGTAACGCAGATGAGTTCTTCAGGCGGAGCTATATGGAAGTTAGCATGCTTCTGACATGGGGGACACGTCTTGACGAAATTTGTTGCTTCTTTTTGTAAGGTCGGCCAGTAAAAACTAGCTCAGAGTACCTTCTTAGATAGAGCTCATGCACCAAGGTGGTTGTCGCATATGCCACTGTAGACTTCCTCCAGGACCTCCTTTGTAGCAAAGGTCGGGACGCACTTGAGGAGGGGTGTTGAGATCCCTCTTCTGTATAGGATGTTGTCTACCAAAGTGTAGTATTGTGCCTCCTTTATGAGCCTTTTTGCTTCCTTTTTATCTGCTGGGAGTGTTTCGGACTTGAGATAATTGATTATGGGAGTCATCCACTCTTGGTCCTGGCCTGATATGGTTAGGATCTTCTCTTCCTCGGAGGTTGACGGATTTTGCAGTGTTTCTTGGATGAGGCTTCTATTATTGCCCCTTGGTTTGGTGCTGGCTAGTTTTGAAAGTGCATCAGCTCAAGCATTTTGTTCCCGAGGTATATGTTGGATCTCATATCCCATGAAGTTTTTGAGCTGTTCTTTAGTTTTGTCTAGATATTTCTTCAAGGTGGGATCCTTGGCCTAATAGCTTCCTTCTATTTGTAAGGTGACTACTTGTGAGTCGCTAAATATGGTAAGGTTTTTAGCTCCAATTTCCTTAGCCAGTTTTAAACCCGCCAGTAAGGCTTCATACTCAGCTTGGTTGAGGCATGAAACTCGAACCTTAAAGAGAGTTTGAGTCGGGTTCCCTGGTCACTTTCTAGGATGACACCTGCTCCTCTTCCGGCTTTGTTTGAATAGTCATCAACATAGAGGTTCCAGTTGGCAGGGGTGCCTGAGGTGTCAATGTACTTTGCGACGAAGTCGGCCAAGTATTGCGATTTGATGGCTGTCCGAGCTTCGTACTTAAGGTCAAATTCGGACAACTCTACTGCCCATTGTAGGATTCTTCCAGCTAAGTCAGTTTTTTGTAGGATATCTCATATGGGTTGGTTAGTCCGTATTATGATGGTGTTTGCTTGAAAGTATGGTCGGAGTCGTCGGGAGGTGAGTATAAGTGTGTAGGAAAACTTTTCTATCTTTTGGTAGTTTAGTTTAGCCCTTTGTAAAGTCTTACTGATAAAGTAGATGGGCTGTTGTCTGTTCTCGTCCTCCCAGACTAGGGCCGAGGCTATTGCTCGATTTCCCACGGCGAGGTAAAGGATCAGTTCCTCTCCAGGCTGGGGTCAAGTTAGGATGGGTGGCTGTCACAGAAATGTCTTGAAGGCCTGGAAGGCTTGTTCACATTCTGGAGTCCATTCGAACCTTTTTCCTTTCCTTAAAGTTGCGTAGAAAGGAAGAGATCTTAAGGCCGATCCAACTAGGAATCTAGACAGGGCCGCTAATCTTCCATTTAGCTGCTGCACCTCTTTGACACAGGTCGAAATTTTCATGCTGAGTATGGCCTGATATTTATCTGGATTTGCTTCAATTCCTCTCTGGGTGAGCATGAAGCCTAAGAATTTTCTGGCCTCTACTGCGAAAGTGCACTTTGTGGGATTTAGCCTCATCTCGTGCTTTCTTATAGTGTCAAACACTTCGACAAGGTCGAGTAGTAGCGCTTCTTCCTTTTGTGTCTTTATCAACAAGTCATCGACATAGACCTCCATCAATTTTCCGATGTGGTTGGCAAAAATTTTGTTCATCAACCTCTGGTATGTAGCCCCTGTGTTCTTGAGTCCGAACGGCATAACTACATAGCAGTAGTTTACCTTTGGGGTTAGGAACAAGGTTTTCTCTTGGTCGGGTTGATACATCGGTATTTGGTTGTACTCTGAATAGGTGTCTATGAAATAAAGGTACTTGTATCCCGATGAAGCGTCGACTAGAGTGTCTATATTTGGGAGTGGATAGGGATCGTTTGGGCAGGCTTTGTTGAGGTCGGTGTAATCAGTACACATCCGCCACTTTCCATTTGACTTTCTGACCAGTACAACGTTGGCCAGCCATAATGGGTACTTGACCTCCCTTATGAACCCTGCTTCTAATAAGGCATGTACCTGTTCCTCCACAGCTTGCGATCTCTCTGGACTAAGCTTTCTGCATTTTTGTTGTACTGGCCGAGATTCAGGGTATACTGGCAATTTATGACACATTAGTCCGGGATCAATACCGGGTATGTCGGCGGCCTTCCAGGTGAATAGGTCGGAATTCGCCCTTAAGAACTTTATCAGCATCTCTTTTAAGTCTCCTTTTAGGTTCACCCCTATGTTTGTTGTTTTGTCTTGGGTATCTCCGATCTGAACTTCTTTGGTCTCGCCTTCCGGTTGGGGCCGAAGTTCTTCGCGAACTCGCGATCCCCCGAGTTCAATAGTGTTGGCCTCTTTTCCTCTGGGGTCACCCTTAAGGTTCAGACTTTTGTTATAACAGCGTCGTGCGAGTTTTTGGTCTCCCCTTACAGTGGCAATTCCTTCAGGTGTTGGGAACTTCATACATAGGTGTGGAGTGGAGACCACTCGGCGAGCTGGTTTAGTGTTGTCCGACCTATGAGGGCGTTGTATGCAGAGCTCATGTTGACCACGATGTAGTCTATATTTATCGTTATAGACTGTGTCCCTTTTTCGAAGGTTGTGTATAGTGGGATGTACCCAAGTGGTTGGATTGGTATGTCTCTGAGCCTATGCTCTAAGCTCTTTTTCTTGTAGGCCGAGCTTGTCGAAGGCGGATTTGAATAGGATGTC
The DNA here is from genome assembly GCF_000816755.2 of Arachis ipaensis. NCBI lineage: Eukaryota > Viridiplantae > Streptophyta > Magnoliopsida > Fabales > Fabaceae > Arachis > Arachis ipaensis. The sequence goes on along the minus strand of NC_029794.2, from coordinate 105,723,363 downwards.
TGCAGAGCTTCCTTGGTCTACCAGTGTTTGGTGGAGATTGGCGTTGGCGAGTATGATGGTAACGACCATGGGGTCATCATTCCCCGGGATGATGCCTGCAACATCTTCTTGAGTGAAGGTAATAGTGGGGAGGTCATCCGACCTGTCCCCTCCTCCAACATGGTACACCTCTTTTAAGTGTCTTTTACGAGATGACTTAGAGATCCCTCCTCATGCGAATCCTCCATTTATCATATGAATAGGTCTCTCAGGGGTGTGAGAGAGACGTTCAGCTCGTTCGCCCTCTTCATCCCTTCTTCTCTTTTTTGGTTCGTCTGCTCTGTTGGCTAAGAACCGATCTAGTCTCCCTTCTCGTGCTAATTTTTCTATGACATTCTTCAGGTCGTATCACTCGTTCGTGGAATGCCCGTAGGTTTGGTGGTATTCGCAATACTCTATCTGACTTCCTCCTCTTTTGTGTTTGATTGGACGAGGGGGTGGGATCTTCTCAGTGTTGCATATCTCTTGGTAGACATCCAGAAGGGACACCCGAAGAGGGGTGTAGTTATAGTACTTTCTAGGTTTCTCAGTGGGTTGGTCTTCTTTTTTCCTGGACTCTTTATCCTTGTATCGAGAGTTCTCCTCCATATTGATATATTTTTCTGTCCGTTCTTGTACTTTGTTCAGAGATATGGGGTGTTTTTGGGATATGGAGTGGCTAAAGGGTCCTTCCCGCAGTCCGTTGATGAGTCCCATAATTGCTGCTTCTGTAGGGAGATTCAGTATGTCAAAGCATGCTTTATTAAATCTCTCCATATAATTGCAGAGGCTTCCTCGATCTCCTTGCTTAATCCCCAGTAGGCTCGGAGCATGCTTGGTTTTATCCTTTTGGATGGAAAACCTGGCTAAGAACTTCTTGGCAAGGTCATTGAAGTTTGTGATCGACCTTGGTGGCAGACTTTCAAATCACTTTATCACCGTCTTGGTCAGGGTGGTCGGGAAGGCTTTGCAACGGGTCGCGTCTGAGGCATCCGTGAGGTACATCCGGCTTTTGAAGTTGCTGAGATGATGACTTAGGTCGGACGTGCCATCATATGGGGTCATGTCAGGGGCTTTGAAGTCCTTTGGGACTTTAGCCTTCATGATTTCTTTTGTGAACGGGTCTTGATTCTTGTGGGGGCTATCTTCGCGGTTGGACCGAGCTGCTTTAGTTTTGAGGCCGGCTTCAAGTTTTAAGAGTTTGTCTTCCAACTCTCGACGCCGTCTTGTTTCTCTCCAGAGATCTCGCTCGGCTTCACGCTGACGCTCAGCTTCTTGTTCGAGCTGTTTGAGGCGATCCTGTTGTTCACGAATGGCATATAAAATTTCTGTATTCTAAATCTTCTTGTCTCCTTTGGATTGGTGGGTATCCTTTGGGGAGTTCAGTGTGGTATTCGTGTCCTCAAGTGGCGTTCCTTCTTCTAATCCCGAGTTGAGGTCGTTGGCAGGGTTGCTTACCATGGTGAGGGGATGACTTTCAGGGGCGCCGGCAACGGCGCCAATGTTCCGAGGGTTACCTGAAACTGGGAGGTCGATCTCGGACGAGATCTTCTAGTCTTGGTCAAGGCTTCCGTGCCCGACTTGTTGGAGTAGAAGGTGTTGCTAATCCTCGTTCACCGGGGGTTGGTACCTGCAAGAGACTCTGATGCTTAAGTCAATACGGGCTTTAGGCAGGTTTTTTAGTAGAATTGGAGTATAAATTATACCTGGGTGCTCCAGTGTATTTATAGTAGTGTTGAATGACCTTCCTTGAGATAAGTTTGTTATCTTATCTTATCTTTTGTGGGTGAGATCACCTAACTTTTGGCCAGCCGCCTTCTGGTAGGCAGTGACTCTTCTTTCTTGGGCCTCTTTGGGCCTCTGAGGTGACTCGTCCGAGCTCTTTATAAAGAGGTCGGTGGTCGGACAAACTCAAAAGAGGTTGGTCATTTTGTCCTCGTCCAACCCAGACCTTGCAACTCGGACCAGTGTATGAAAAAGTTAGTTTGTGTGTTTTACACTGAGCGCAATTTAAAATTCACGCACTATTTTCCTTAATGTCGCAAACTGATTGACTCACTTCATTTTAGTGATTATTAACCAATTCCAATAATCTATGCTTCTTTGCTTGTGCATTTACTTATTTTACTATATCCTGTTTTCTATCTTTCAGGATGATTCAACATAAGTGGAAAGGGAAGCAGAAGAAAGAACATGCAGCAACCGAATGACCCACCAGCTGAAGGTGGTGATCCGTGTAGTCGCCGTATTCCCTTACTCATCTTTGAATGCACCAAGGACGGTGCAAACTTTTAAGTGTGGGGAGGTCATCCGACCAATCGGCCAATCTTGGGGTGAAAAATTCTAATCCAAACAGTTTCACATTTCATATTTTTCTTCTATTACTAGGTCTTCTAGAATTCTTAGTTACATTTTTCTTGGTTTGCATATATTTTAGAGCTATAATTGTATTTTTCTTAGTTGATTGCATGTCTTTTCATATATGCATACATATAATAAACTTAGTCAAAATAATAAAATTTTCAATACCATTTCTTTATAGAGCATTCCAAAATTGATTTGAGTTAACATATTTTTCATTGAAACATGCTTGAAATATATTGTGGAACATGACTTTTGAGCTAATAACACACAACCTTGTGAGTTTTAAGCCTAATTGTGTGGTTACATCATATTAACCACTATTTTCATTCTTGTGTGTATTATTCTCTTTCTATGATTATAATCTTTGATTGGTTTGATTCTTTATGTCCATTGTTTTGTGTATGAATGCATTTATATGATTGAGGCATTTATTTCATTTGAGCTCACTTACCCAAATGGCCTTACCCTTTTATCCACCATTGTTAGCCAATTTTGAGCCTATTTAATCTCCTTTTTGTTCTTAATTTTAGCACATCACTACCCCTAAGCGAAAAATAATAAATGTTCTTAATTTGGATCTTTGATTAGCTTAGGCTGGTGAGAGTGTGTATCATTCAAGTGTGGAAAAGTTTGAGAACATTGGTTGAGGTAAAAGTATATTTTGAATTTTCATTGAAAATCTTGGGAATTGGGTACATATTCATGCATTCAAGTAGTTGCATGCATTTAGGTAGATTGCATATAGATAGTTTATTTTGAATAAGTATTGCATCCCTTAATCTTATCCTTCTTGAGTTTAGCATCAGGACTTGCTATTATTTAAGTGTGGAAATATGATAAATCCACATTTCATGGTATTTATTTGCTTTAATTGAGTGAATTTTTTTTACTTTTCTTACATTTATTCATTGAAATAGGATAGTTTTGTGAATTTCTCCTAATTGTGCTAAGTGATGAAAACCATGCTTTTTATGCTTAAAATTGCAAATTTTAATTTCGTTTCTATTATATTCGATACCTTGATATGTTTGTGTAAGTGATTTAAGGTTTAGGAGGTAAGGATTTCTTTGAAGGATGAAGGATAAGCATACGAAAGTGGAGAAGTTCATGAAGAAGTGAAAGATTTGAAGAGCTGTCAATCGTGACCTCTTCGTACTAAAGTGATCATAACTTGAGCAATAGAGCTATAAATGAGGCAGTTCTAGTGGCATTAGAAAGCTAACATCCGAAGCTTCAAAATAACATACAATTGTTTATGGTAGACGTGTGTGTAGACATCCGCATACGCAGCCAAATTGTTGCGTATGTGGAACACAAAAAATGTGACTCACTTAAGGCAACATGTGACCAGCGATTTCTGGAGCATTTTAGGCTCAATCCAACCAATTTCTGATGCTATTGAACCAGGGATTGAAGGGAGAATGAATTAAGTAGTCATAGTTGAGTTTTTAGCCATGCTTTAGGTTAGATTTCTAGAGAAAGAATCTCTAACTTCTATCTAGTTTTATGAACAATATTGTTAATTCACTTTTCTTTAATGCAAATTAATGTTTTATGTTTTCTTGTGGTTTAATTTAGTTGGTGTTATTGATTTCTTGTATTTGATAGCTTTAGATTTTATTATTATTGTAATTTTACCATGCTTTCATTTTATGCATTCCAAGTGTTTGATTGATAAACCCCAATTTTGTGGTTTATCTTGTGTTGAATTTAGTGGATTTTATCAACTTATTTCACATTTATTCAATGAAATAGCATGGTTTTATAATTCTCCCTAAATTATGCTTAATGATTAAAAACATGCTTTTTAGGCTATTAAATTGCTAAATTTAATTCACTTTAATTCCATTCGATGCCTTGATATGTTTGTTTTGTGATTCCAAGTTTATAAGGCAAGGATTGGATTGAAGGAATGAAGAAAAAAAGCATGCAAAGTGGAGAATTGATGAAGAAATGAGGATTTGGGAATCTGTCATGCAACGCGTACGCATGACCTGAAAAATGCAATATGACGCGTACGCGTGACATCCTGCATATGCGTGACAAGTGGCATGTGGCTTCATTAAAGAACGCACTGGAGGTGATTTCTGGGCTCATCCAGGCCTAGATCCAACTCATTTTTGAAGCTATTAGAGGCCAAATTCAAGATGGATCAAGGGGGAGCAATTAGGTAGCTTAGATATCATGCTTTAGGTAGTTTTCTAGAGAGAGAAGATCCCTCTTCTCTCTAGAAATTAGGGTTCTTAGTTTAATTTCATCTTAGCTAGATTTATGTTTAATTTCTTGTTTTCAAATAGTTTTCCTTATAATTTCTTGTTATTACTTAGTTCTTCTTGTCAATTTCCCTTTTTATGTCAATTTTATGTTTATGAACTCTTGTTACTTTCAATTTCATTTAATGCAAATTTGATATTTTATGTTTCTTTGATGTTTATTCGAGTTATTGTTATTTTCTTGCATTTGGTAGCCTTTGAATTTATATTTCTTGCAATTTACTATGTTTTCCTTTTTATGCCTTCCAAGTATTTGATAAAATGCTTGGCTTAGGTTTAGAGTAGTTTTTGAATATTCTTGGCTTGGAAAGAGAAATTAGGCAATCTTGAGTCATTAATACCCAATTTGGATTGGTGATCTAGAGTTGTTAGTTAATATTGTTTCCATGAATGCTAATCTTTTGCTAATTCGATTAGTAAGTGATTAGGACTTATGGATTGAGATTAACTAGTCTTATTTAATTTTCTTCCGATGTTGGAGATAACAAAATAGGATTATTTCTTGATAATTATTGTGTTATGATTAATGACTAGGATAGAAAACTTTGATTCTCAATTCTTGCCATGAATGCCCCTCTTTAGTAGTTGTTATCTTTAGTTGTTTACTTTATTTTATTGTTATTTAAATTCTTACCATTTTAATTTCTTGTTTTATCAACCCACCTTTGTGAAACTCATAACCAATAATTGAGCACTCAATTGTAATTCCTGGGGAGAACGATCCGGGAGCAATACTCTTGGTTATTTTTATTGGGTTGAACTTGTGACAACCAAAATTAAACTTTGATTAAGGGATGTTTGTCGGTTTAGAACTATACTTGCAACGAAGCGATTTCTTTTATTGAGAAAAAATTCCAAACCGACGATTTCCTTTTTTCATGTTTTTGGTGCCGTTGCCGGGGAATCGCAATGTGTGCTTGTTATTGGTTATTGTATATATGTTAATATTGTGAATAGTGCTTGAGTTTCTTTGTTAGTTTTTGCTAGTTATAGGATTTTGTTCTTATTAGCTTTTGATTTTGTTTTCTCTTTTCACTATGAATTCTCACCCTTTTGGCTATGAACTTGGTTCAAACTATATTGTAGGGAATGAAAGCTACAATGAGGATATGCATAAAGGATGGAACAATCAAAGGTGGGAGGAGCCTCAAGCATATGATCAACCTTCATGGCAACAACCTCCTCCAATGTGCTATGAGCAAGAACCATTCCATGATGCATACCAACCCAATGGCTATAGTGGACCTCCTTGTGGTTATCAACCACAACCACCATATGCCTATGAACCCCCTCCTCAACATAGCCCTCAACCACTATACTCACAAGCCTCATACCACCAAACACCTCCATATGACCCAAGCCCATATCCACTATACCAACCACCTTATGAGCCATATGAACCATACCTAGAACCATCACAATTCCAACACAATTACTCCCAAGAACCACCTTCATATACACCAGCTTACTACCCTTACCAAGATGAACCCCTCCCATATATGAAAACTTTCAACCACATGATGAATTTCCCTTTCCACCATAAACCTCCATGGAAGAACATCCATATCCATCGATCCAAGAGTAATATGATCCTACTTATGTTAGCCAAATGGAACAAGAGCCAAGGGATCGTCTCATGGAAGCAATGGATTGGCTTAGAACAATCTTGGTTCAAAAGGAACAAGAGGAAGCCCAAAAGAGGCATGAAGCTATCATGGCTAACCTTGCCAAAATTAAAACCAATTTGGACTCATGGGGCTCATGCAACAAATAAAACATTTCTACGGATGAATGTGAAAAATCAACCGAAGAGCGGAGCATGAAGGAGATTTTAGAATCTCAACTTGAGAACAAGGACATGGAGTGTGTTTTGCAATAAGTGGAGGGGATAAAAATTGTTGAAGAAGAAGAAGTGGTTAAAGACCTAGGCAAAGTTGAACAAGAGGTGGATTTCAAGCTTGAGAATACTTCCACACCAAGTAATGTTGTTGATGATTTTGTGGAAGTTGTTGAACCTTCTTCCATTGAGCTTGAAATTAATGTTGAGGAGGATAATGCGCAACCTCAAGGCATAGTATGAATGATGAAAGATTGGAAGAGGTTGATCAAGAAGCAAGCTCCACCATTGAAGATGATTCCACACCAATCAATGTGTCTTTTGAAATTGATGAACCTCCCTCATTGTGTTGTGAAATTGATGACAAGGAGGACTGTACACAACCTCCAACACATGGCTTGAGCAATGAAGGATGTATAGAAGAAGTTGGTGAACAAGGAATTGGAATTGAGGAAGCTTGTCAAGAGGTCGATGTCATCCAAGAAGAGCGCAAGAAAGTGGAAACTACATGGCCATTGGAAACCTCTCTCGCTAAGCAACCATCCATTCTTTCATTCAAGTGGGTAACTCTCTTATCCCTAAGCTTTACTTTCTCGCTTGAGTAAGGTTTGCTTGAGATGGATGGTCAACTTAGGATGCTTTGTGGGTTGAAGAGTAAAAGGGAGATGGTTAGTAGTTGGCATTGTAAATCAAGGGTCATTAAGGTTGAACCCTTAAGGCTTAGGCCCCATGGTTGGAGGATTCCTAAATTGAATGGGTCTAGGAGAATGATTCGGTGTATGAACAATAATTCTATTTGCATGTCACCCAATTGGAATTGTAATGATCAACTTGAAGATGGGTGTGAAAATAAGATATGGGATCCCAGATTAAGAGATCACGACCAATTTTGGGAGCTCAGAGCTTGTGAAGAACTCCATCAAGGCTTGGTACAATTGAATTGGTATCTTGGAGCATTTTGGAGATTCAAGCATTGTTGGAGATTCAAGGATAAATACAAGCACAAGCCACCATGACAAAGAGCCTCCCAAAATGTCCAACTTAAGGACTTTAGGTAAAAGTGCTAGGTAGGAGACACCCCAATATAGAAAACTCTTTTTATTTTTCTCTTTTGTATATATTGGTAAAGAGTTTAATTTCATGTTTAATTTAGTTGATCGAGTTTATTTGGTAGCCTAGTATGTTAAATAAGGTTTGGTGAAGTTTAGATGATTGTTTGGATGTTCGGAATGCTTAGTTTGGTGCTAGAACTTGAAAAATTTTGAAAAACAGAGCACCTCCCCACGCGTACGCGTGACCCCAAGATTTCTGAGCGTACCAGGATTGTGCGTGGACTGTGCCATCGCACGGTCTTGATAGAGAGTTGTGCGCGTAGGGTGCGAGAACTGCGTGTCCAGCGCAATTTCTTCCCACGCGTATGCGTGACTCATGCGTACGCGTCACACCCTATTTTCCCATTCCACGCCTACGTGTGCCTGATGCGTACGCGTCGCATCCCATTTCTGCGACTCACGCGTACGCGTGACATCCCGCGTATGCGTGACCTCTCCTATCTTATACACTTCTTTTCTTCTCTTCTCTCCATTTCTTTTCTTTTTCTCTCTTCTCTTCTTTTCTTTCCATTATTCAACCATCATCCACCACCACCATTCACCATCTACCATCATTTTTTTAGTTAGTTTGATAGTTGTGAGTTACTTAATTAGTTAGTCAGTTAGTTATTTTGTTAGTTAGTTAGTTGATTTAATTTTCTATTTTTGGTGCTAAGTGTTGGATTGTTGATTTGATTTGCTGTTTCTTGATGTTGAAATTATTCATTGTTGGATTTCTTTGTTGAGGTTATAATTTGTTACTTAATTTTGAATTTTTCATGCTTAATATTGGTGAATACCAAGTACTTATGACATTGCCTTCCAAGCGTTCTAAATCTTTTGAATTGCATGATTTGGCCACCATGTGATTTGAATTCTTTACTTTGACTAAGCAATTTTTTATGTTGGATGTTGTGCATTTATCTTAATGCACCGTGTGTCTTGATCATATGCATCCATATGTTGTGCTTATGCCTCAATGATATGTTAACCCTTAATTGTTTAACTATGTGCCCTACACATACTTGAAACTATTCATTTTGGCATAATGCTTCATTTGTGAAATTGGATTGTAAGCTCACCTAGGGGCATCTTTTTGAAATTCTCAAGCTATATGGACCATGCTTCCTATGTGATTGATTTTCACCTTATATCTCTCTTTTAATAAGTTTCATAGCACCCATATGTCCCATTTTATGTCAACTAGGTGAGGCGAACCGAAATTCGAAGTGTGTCATTGATTGATGTGTGATTTTCATAGTTTTCTTTGTTCATTAGATTTCCTTGCACATCAACCAATGTCCCTTCATCACCCATTTCATAATTGTTTGATTATTACTTGAATGCTTTTATACTTCTTTATTTCTTGTTGTTTATCTTAACATACAAGTTTCCTTTAAAGCATCTCAAGCACACTATAATGAGTGAAGTGCTTACTTCTTTTGTGTAATTGTGACATAGCTTTCTATGCTAGTGTGTGTTCTAAATCGCATGCAACTTAGAACTCACACACCATTTTTTATAAATGTCACACTAATTCACTCAATCTATTCTAGTGATTCTTACCTCATTCCAACAATCTACACTTTCTTGATTTTGCATTTTCTCATCTTACAGTGTTATTTTCTAATTTTCATGGATGATTCACCATAAGCAACAAGGGAAGCGGGAGAAAGAACATGCAGCAACCGGTTGATCCACCAGCTGAAGGTGGCAATCCATATCATCGCCGTAACCCCTTGCTCATCTTTGGAATGCACCGAGGATGGTGCAAACCTTTAAGTGTAGGAAGGTCGTCTGACCAATCGGCCATTTTTGGGTAACAAATCTCTAATCCCAATACTTTCACATTTTAATTTTTCTATTATTACCATGTCTTTTAGAATTCTTAGTTGCATTTTCTTGGTTTTCATATATATAATAAGCTTAGTCAAAATAATGAAATTTTTCAAGAAATTTATCTATAGGGTACCCTAATTGATTTGAGTAAAGAAAAATTTCATTGAACTTGCTTGAATTATATATTGTGAAACATATTTTTGAGCTAAGAACACATGAGCTTGTGAGTTTTTGAGCCTAATTGTGTGGTTGCATCATATAACCACTATTTTCCTTCTTGTGTATTATTCTCTCTCTATGATTGTAATCTTTGATTTGTTTGATTCTTTATGTCTATTATTTTGTGTATGAATGTATTTATATGACTGAGGCCTTTATTTCATTGAAGCTCACTTACCCAAATAGCTTTATCTTTTATCTACCATTGTTAGCCAACTTTGAGACTATGTTAATCCCCTTTTGTTCTTAATTTTAGCATATCACTAACCCTAAGTGAAAAACAATAAATGTCCCTTATTTGGATCTTTGATTAGCTTAGGCTAGTGAGAGCTTATATCATTTAAGTATGGGAAGCTTGGGAACATTGGTTGAGATAAAAGTATATTTTGTAGTTTTGTTGAAAATCTTGAGAATTGGGTACACACTCATACATTAAATGTTTAAACCATATGCATTGATACTCTTGTATATATTTTATTTTGGAAAAAAAAAAGAGAAAGAAAAGAAAAGAAAAAGAGAAAAAGAAAGCAATAAAAAGGGGGACAAAATGCCCCAAAGTAAAGTAATAACAACAATGCATATGGGTTGTGAATTAAAAAGGGAATGCATGAGTGTGTGAAAAAGTGAAGAATGGGTAGTTAGGTTTGCATTTGAATTATATAGGTTGTTGTATGTTTTAGGTGAGAGTTTAATTTAATCAAAGATTCAAATCTCATGCTCACTTGACCATATGCATCCTTACCTTGACCATAGCCCATTACAACCTACGGATAAGTTTTCATGATATTTGTATGCATGCATTGAATAATTGTTGATTGTTAGATAAAAAACAAATCTTGGAAATCATGATTAGAAGAGAATTAAGAGAATCAACCCTATACACTTAAGCGATTAGAGTGGATACACATCCGGTGAGGGTTCGATTGCTCAAATTCTATGTTTCCACCGTCATTATCTCTTTTCTTGCAAGTTGTTAAATTCTCTTCAACAACTCAATTCAATTGTGGATTTGATTGATTGTGATTACTTTAGCCCTTATGTTCATATATGCTTTCTTGAGAATTGATTTATTTTGACTAAGTAGTTGCATTCATGTAGATAGATTGCATTTAGATAGAGTGCATATAGATAGTTTGCATTGAATAAATGTTGATACCCCTTTCTTGTATTTCTTGAGTTTAGCATAAAAACGTGCTTGGTTTAAGTGTGGAGAGGTTGATAAACTCCAATTTTGTGGTTTATCTTGTGTTGAATTTAGTGAATTTTATCAACTTACCTCACATTTATTCAATAAAATAGCATGATTTCATAATTCTCCCTAAATTGTGCTTAATGATTAAAAGCATGCTTTTAGGCTCTTAAATTGATAAATTTAATTCACTTTAATTCCATTCGATGTCTTGGTATGTTTGTTGAGTGATTCCAGATTTATAAGGCAAGGATTGGATTGAAAAAATGAAGAAAAAAGTATGCAAAGTAGAGAATTGATGAAGAAATGAAGATTTGTGAATCTGCCATGCGAAACGTATGCGTGACCCACGCGTATGCGTGACCTGAAAAATGCAATATGACGCGTACGCGAGACATCCTGCGTACGCGTGACAAGCGGCACATGACTTCATTAAAGAACATGCTGGGGCGATTTCTGAGCTCATCCAAGTCCAGATTCAACTCATTTCTAAAGCTATTAGAGGCCAAATTCAAAATGGACCAAGGGGGAGCAATTAGGCAGCTTAGATATCATGCTTTAGGTAGTTTTGTAGAAATTAGGGTTCTTAGTTTAATTTCATCTTAGATTTAGGTTTAATTTCTTGTTTTTAATTAGTTTTCCTTATAATTTCTTGTTATTACATCTTTGTTCTCTTAGTTCTTCTTGTTAGTTTCCCTTTTTATGTCATTTTTATGTTTATAAACTCTTGTTACTTCTAATTTCATTTAATGCAAATTTGATATTTTATGTTTCTTTGATGTTTATTCGAGTTATTGTTATTTTCTTGCATTTGGTAGCCTTAGAATTTATATTTCTTGCAATTTACTATGTTTTTCCTTTTATGCCTTCCAAGTGTTTGTAAAATGCTTGGCTTAGGTTTAGAGTAGTTTTTGAGCATTCTTGGCTTCGAAAAAGAAATTAGGCAATCTTGAGTCATTAATACCCAATTTGGATTGGTGATATAGAGTTGTTAGTTAATATTATTTCCATTGACGCTAATCTTTTGCTAATTCAATTAGTAAGTGATTAGGACTTATGGATTGAGATTTACTAGTCTTATTTAATTTTCTCCCAATGTTGGAGATAACGAAATAGGATTATCTTTTGATAATTATTGTGTTATGATTAATGACTAGGATAGAAAACTTTGATTCTCAATCCTTGCCATGAATGCCCCCTCTTTAGTAGTTGTTATCTTTAGTTGTTTACTTTATTTTGTTGTCATTAAATTCTTGCCTTTTTAATTTCTTGTTTTATCAACCCACCTTTGTGAAACTCATAACCAATAATTGAGCTTGTAATTCCTAGGGAGTACGACCCGGGAGCAATACTCTCGGTTATTTTTGTTGGGTTGAACTTGTGACAACCAAAATTAAACTTTGATTGAGGGATGTTTGTCGGTTTGGAACTATACTTGCAACGAAGCGATTTCTTTTATTAAGAAGAAATTCCGAACCGACGATTTCCTTCTTTCATTGATAAAATACTTGGTTTGGTTTTAGAGTAGATTTTAGCACTCTTGGCTTGAGATTGAGGACTTAGGCTCTTTGATGTCATTGATGTCCAGTGTGATTGGTAATTTATGATTATTAGTTGGTTTTAGGATCAATTATGTCCACTTGACTTCACCCTCCGATGTTATAGGATAACTAAGTGGAATTAAGCCTTTGTAATTACCATGTTGTGGTCAATGATCTAGGATAGGAAACCTTGACTCTTGATCCTTGCCATGAGTGTCTTTTAGCATTTATAGTTCCTTAGTTGTACCTTTACTTTCTTATTCATCATACTAAAAACCCCCCAAAAATTCTCATAACCAATCATATGTACACTTCCTTGCAATTCTTTTGAGAGACGACCAGAGGTTTAAATACTCTCAATTTTTATTGGTTTGACTTAAGTGAAAATAAATTAAACTTTGATTGAGAGTTGTCTGTTGGTTTGGATTTATACTTCAACGGAATTATTTTTGTGAAAATTCCGAACCGACGATTTTCCTCCGTCAGTCAGGGCGACACCTGTTATGTCTATAAGTCGAGCAATTGAAACACTAAAATGGCATAAGAGGAGTATGAACTTAAATGTTTTAAAGTTTTAAGAAAACATGGTGTTTGGAGGATATCCAGCAATCCTCATTCGACCATGGATTTTATCCCTGGCGCCTGGGTAATAGATGGCACCAGGGGTGTTTATGCTCAGAGTACGAGGGTCTTTCTTTCGGAGTCGACAATCCACTCCTAAGACTCCTTTAGGAGGGTCAGGTAGTCGATCAACAAGACCAAAAAGGGCATTGGAAAAGAAGAAAATTTAAATGTTTTTAAAATATGGTTTTTCTGAACAAAAAGATCTCTAGCTAAAGTTTTAAAATAACAATCGAGACATCTATGAAAGTGTGCTTATTTTTTCTCTTCCCATACCTCTAAATCCTCGATGAAAACATATCTTACGTTCATGAAATGCCATTTTACCTTATGATATTTTTCAAAGGTAATGATTTCGTGAAAATTCTCACCTTTGATTTTCTTTGACGCAGCAATAGTCTGTGCAAAAGGAAGAATCAAGTTAGAGAGAGCTTGCTCAATTGAAGGGCAATGAGAATGATAATAGTTCCACCACTATTTGTGGAAGTTAGGGGTCGAGAGGAAGCAGAACTTAATGTCATATCTCTAGTACTGGGAAGTTACATTTTGATGATTCAAATCCATAATCTGGTCGAATTCTTTCAAATTCAACACTTCATAGTGAATCATTGGGCTCCAGCTTCAAGTGAAAGTTGGGAAGGTAATGCTTGTACAAGGCCAAATTGCCTCGACACGTATTGTGGGGAATAAGTGATGAGTTTTTTTTTTGTAGCCATGGTCGATTCACGAGGAAGCCCTGCGGAAAGGATTTGAAGAGTCAAGATTTTCAACCACAGTTCATTGATAGTCTCTTGATTTTCAAGTTTGAGACTTTTAAGAGAGTGAAATATCCCATGTCACTTTTTCGACAGGCTAAGAGATTGGGATGATAGGTAGAATCATCGTTGTTCTTGATATTGAGAAAAAATTTAATGAAATGGCAAAAGACATTAATGGATGACATGCCTTTAGGTTTCAACCATGAAAGAAAAGACAGTTGAATACTTTCAAGTGAAGTTTTGGGAAATTCATAAGGAACGGTGAGTTGAGGCTCAGACATTGATTTCAGCCATAAGTTAACAATCCAGAGAGGACCAAACGGATTAATTGATAATTCACCACATCAAAATTCACTAATCACTTGGAAAGTGTCTCGTACAATTGACCCAAAATAAGAGAGGGGAGGTTTACATAATTTTTTGTGATGAAGCATGATGCCTGATGAAAGATAATTACTTTTTTGAATTTAGATTGATTTTGGAAAAAAGACGAAAGCATTAAGCCACAAGAGTAAAAAGGCAACATGTTCACTATTAGTAATAGTGTCACTCTCGGAACCCATGTTATTCTGAATAAAACCCTACACAAAAGTTGAGTCAAAATTGATGTCGAAGACATCATCAGGGTGTGAAGTTGTCCAAAAAAATATCTTTCCCATCAAGAGATAGGCTAGTCAAAGCTGAAATCTCCATTAGGGTCGGACCCATCATTCCATATGAAAAATGAAAGTTATTTGTGGCTGGATACTAGAAGTACAAACTAACCCCAAGAAGAGGGGCAATGTAAGATAAGTCATGGATGGTCAGTCAAAGAGCAGAAACAATGCCTAGGAATCTCCACACAGACTTATAGGTTAGGGATAACCTCGACATGCATGTTGAGAACAGGGAGCTAAATTCTTTTTAGGGCACTGTTCTAAAGACTCGACTCGTGAAATACGTAGCTTTGATATTTTTGGAAAAAATTAAAGGAAGATAATCAAAGGGAGATGGAAAGAAAGAAGAAATCGATTCAATTTGTTCCTAGATAGACATTGGCCCTAAGTATGAATATAAGACGTTGGAAACTTAAAATAGGAGTAGTACTTGGCTATACCATAAGGTTGTAGTCTCTACGTCAGGATTGGGAGCTCATAGGGTTCCATTATCAATGTAGAATTGTGACATGTTGGTCACTGGTGCACGGAAATCATGATTCACACTTTTCACAACTCTACACAACTAACCAGTAAGTGCACTGGGTCGTCAAAGTAATAAACCTTACGTGAGTAAGGGTCGATCACACAGAGATTGTCGACTTGAAGCAAGCTATGGTCATCCTTGTAAATCTCAGTCAGGCAGATTCAAATGGTTATGAGGTTTTGATAATTAAAATATAAATAAAACATAAAATAAAATAAAGTTACTTATGTAATTCACTGGTGGGAATTTCAGATAAGCGTCTGGAGATGCTTTGTTGCTTCTGAACTTCTACTTTCCTATTGCCTTCTTCCAACCATGCGTTACTTCCTTCCATGGCAAGTTGTAAGATCCTCTTAGTGAAAATGGTCCTCTACGATTTCTGCACGGCTAATCAACTGTCGGATTTCTCATCTCGGATGAAAAATACCAGGTATAGCTACCGCATGGCTAATCATCTGTCGGTTCCCGCTAGCGTCAGAATAGAATCCATTGATCCTTTTGCACACTGTCACTTGCACCCAACATTCGCAGGTTTGAAGCTCGTCACTTAAATGTCTCCCAACAAGCGCTTCTTTAATGTCAATAGCTTGACAGTGAGCTCTTAGAGAGCTTCACAGAGACTCAGAGCTTAATGGTGGCCTCCCAACACTAAACTTAGAAGTTGAGTGTGGGGGCTCTGTTTAACTCTGTATTGAGAGTAGCTTCTCATGCTTCTTCTCCATGGTTACAGAAGAAGATCCTTGAGCCTTAAACACAAGGTAGTCCTCATTCAATTGAAGGACTAACTCTCCTCTGTCCACATCAATCACAGGTCTTGCTGTGGCTAGGAAGGGTCTTCCAAGGATGATGGATTCATCTTTATCCTTTCCAGTATCTAGGATTACGAAGTCAGCAGGGATGTAATAGCCTTCAACCTTCACTAAGACATCCTCTACAAGTCCATAAGCCTGTTTCCTTGAATTGTCTGCCATCTCTAGTGAGATTCTTGCAGCTTGTACCTCAAAGATCCCCAGCTTCTCCATTACAGAGAGTGGCATGAGGTTTATACTTGAACCAAGGTCACACAGAGCCTTCTTAAAGGTCATGGTGCCTATGATGTAAGGTATTAAGAACTTTTCGGGCTCCGGTTTCTTCAGAGGTAATTTCTGTTGAACCAAGGTATTCAGTTCATTGATGAGCAATGGAGGTTCATCCTCCCAAGTCTCATTACCAAATAACTTGGCATTCAGCTTCATGATTGTTCCTAGATACTGAGCAACTTGCTCTTCAACAATATCTTCATCCTCTTCAGAGGAAGAATACTCATCAGAGCTCATAAATGGCAACAGTAAGTTCAGTGGAATCTCTATGGTCTCTGTATGAACCTCAGATTTCTTTGGTTCCTCAATAGGGAACTCCTTAGTGGCCAGTGGATGTCCATTGAGGTCTTCCTCAGTGGAAATCACTTCCTTTCCCTCCTCTACAGGTTCGGCCATATTGGACGTGTTGATGGCCTTGTACTCTCTTTTTGGATTCTCTTCTGTATTGCTTGGGAGAGTACTAGGAGGGATTTCAGTAACTCTTTTACTCAGTTGACCCACTTGTGCCTCTAAATTTCTAATAGAGGACCTTATTTCAGTCATGAAACTGTGAGTGGTCTTACTTAGATCAGAGATTATGGTTGCTAAGTCAGAGAGACTCTGCTTAGAATTCTCTTTCTGTTGCTCAGAAGATGATGGAAAAGGCTTGCTATTGCCAAACCTATTTCTTCCACCATTATTATTATTGAAGCCTTGATTAGGCTTTTGTTGATCCTTCCATGAGAAATTAGGGTGATTTCTCCATGAAAGATTATAGGTGTTTCCATAGGATTTTCCCATGTAATTCACCTCTTCCATTGCAGGATTCTCAGGGTCATAAGCTTCTTCTTCAGAGAAAGCTTTCTTAGTACTGACGGATGCAGCTTGCATTCCAGTCAGACTCTGAGAAATCATATTGACTTGCTGAGTCAATATTTTATTCTGAGCCAATATTGCATTCAGAGTATCAATCTCAAGAACTCCTTTCTTCTGAGTTGTCCCATTATTCACGGGATTTCTTTCAGAAGTGTACATGAACTAGTTATTTGTAACCATTTCAATGAGTTCCTGGGCTTCTACAGGCGTCTTCTTCAGATGAAGAGATCCACCAGCAAAGTGATCCAATGACATCTTGGACAATTCAAACAGACCATCATAGAATATACATAAGATGCTCCATTCTGAAAGCATGTCAGAAGGACACCTTCTGATCAATTGCTTGTATCTTTCCTAAGCTTCATAAAGGGATTCACCTTCCTTCTGTCTGAAGGTTTGGACTTCCACTCTAAGCTTGCTCAACTTTTGAGGTGGAAAAAATTTGGCCAAGAAAGCATTGACTAACTTTTCCCCAGAGTTCAGGCTTTCTTTAGGTTGTGAGTCCAACCATGTCCTAGCTCTGTCTCTTACAGCAAAGGGAAAAAGCATAAGTCTGTAGACCTTAGGATTAACTCCATTGGTCTTAACAGTGTCACAGATTTACAAGAATTCAGCTAAAAACTGATGAGGATCTTCCAATGGAAGTCCATGAAACTTGCAATTCTGCTGCATTAGAGAAACTAATTGAGGCTTAAGCTCAAAGTTGTTTGCTCCAATTGTAGGAATTGAGATGCTTCTTCCATAGAAGTCAGAAGTGGGTGCAGTAAAGTCACCAAACATCTTCCTTGCATCTCCACCATGGTTGTTATTTTCGGCTGCCATGTCTTCTTCTTTTTCGAAAATTTTTGTTAGGTCCTCTCTAGAGTGTTGTGCTTTAGCTTCTCTTAGCTTCCTCTTCAGAGTCCTTTCAGGTTCAGGATCAGCTTCAACAAGAATGTTCTTATCCTTGCTCCTGCTCATATGAAAAAGAAGAGGACAGAAAAGAATAGGAATCATCTATGTCACAGTATAGAGATTCCTTTATGTGAGTAGAAGAATAGAAGAAATAGAATGAAGAAGGGAGAAGAAGAATTCGAACACAGAGAGAGGGAGAGGGTTCAAATTATAAGTAAAGGAGAAGTGTTAGTAAATAAATAAAATAAATAGAAAGAGATGAGAGAGAGGGAGAATATTCAAATTTTAATTAAAAGAAAAGAAAAATATTTTTTGTTTTTATTTTAATTAATAGTTAGAATTCAAAATTATTAAAAGAAATAAAATGAAATTAGAATTTAAAACAATTAGTTAATTAAAAAGAATTTTGAAAAAGGAGTTAGTAATTTTCGAAAATTAGAGAGAGAAAAGTAGTTAGGTGGTTTTGAAAAAGATATAATTGAAGTAGAAAACTTTTAAAATCAAACAAAAAGTCAAGTAGTTAATTGAAAAAGATTTGAAAATCAATTTTGAAAAGATAAGAAGTTAGAAAAAGATTTTGAATTTAAGTTTTGAAAAAGATATGATTGAGAGATATGATTGAAATTTATTTTGAAAAAGATTTGAAAAGGAAATTAAAAAGATTTTATTTTTGAAATTAAAGTTGATTACTTGACTAACAAGAAACTAAAAGATATGATTCTAGAATTTAAAGATTGAACCTTTCTTAATAGGCAAGTAACAACTTGAAATTTTTGAATCAAAATATTAAATGTTAGTACTGAATTCGAAAATATGAAATAAAAAGTAAGAAAAAGATTTTGAAAATCAATTTTAAAATTTTCAAAAAATAGGAAAGAAAAATGAAAAAGATTTGATTTTTGAAAAAGATTTGAAAAGATAGAATTTTTAAATTAAAATTTTGACTTGACTAACAAAAAACAACTAAATTTTAAAAATGTTTTACCAAATCAACTCAAATTTTCGAAATTTATGATTGAAATAAGGAAAAGATATATTTTTGAGTTTTGAATTTTAATGATGAGAGAAAAACACAAAAATGGCACAAAACATAAAAGTTTAAGATTAAAACAAAAATGCATGCAAGAACACTTTGAATGTCAAGATGAACACCAAGAACACTTTGAAGATCATGATGAACATCAAGAACATATTTTTGAAAATTTTTAAGAAAAGAAAGACATGCAAGACACCAAACTTAAAAATTTTTAAACTATAGACACTAATAATTCAAGAATGCATATGAAAAAAAGAAAAGACACAAAACAAGAAAATTTAAAGATCAAACAAGGAAAATCGTCAAGAACAACTTGAAGATCAAAGAAGAACACAATTATTTTTCGGAAATTTAAGAAAAAGAAAAACATGCAATTGACACCAAACTTAAAATTTGACAAAAGACTCAAACAAGAAACACAAAAAAAATTTTTTTATTTTATTAAATTTTTTTTTTGTATTTTTCGAAAATTATTTTGGAAAAAGAAAATAAAGAGATACAAAATTTTTAATAAGAATTCCAGGAATCATGCAATGTTAGTCTAAAGCTCCAGTCCAAAAGATTAGACATGGCCAAATGGCCAGCCAAGCTTTAAGTGAAAGCTTCGGTCCAAAATATTAGACATGGCCAAATAGCCAGCCAAGCTTTAACATAAAACATACAAGCATGTTAATGAGAAGTGGAAGCCTCAGTCCAAAAGATTAGACATAGCTAAACAGCCAGCCAAGCTTCACATAGCTCATGAAACTCTAGAGTTCATTCTTAAAAATTCTGAAGAACACAAAATTTTTTTTTGAATTTTTCGAAAATAAAAAAAAATAAAAAGCTTAAACATAAAATAAAATTACCCAATCTAAGCAACAAGATGAACCGTCAGTTGTCCAAACTCGAACAATCCCCGACAACAGCACCAAAAACTTGGTACACGGAAATCGTGATTCACACTTTTCACAACTCTGCACAACTAACCAGCAAGTGCACTGGGTCGTCCAAGTAATAAACCTTACGTGAGTAAGGGTCGATTCCACGGAGATTGTCGGCTTGAAGAAAGCTATGGTCATCCTTGTAAATCTCAGTTAGGCGGAATCAAATGGTTATGAGGTTTTAATAATTAAAATATAACTAAAACATAAAATAAAATAAAGTTACTTATGTAATTCACTGGTGGGAATTTCAGATAAGTGTCTGGAGATGCTTTGTTGCTTCTGAACTTCTGCTTTCCTATTGCCTTCTTCCAACCATGCGTTACTTCCTTCCATGGCAAGCTGTAAGATCCTCTCAGTGAAAATGGTCCTCTACGGTTTCTGCGCGGCTAATCAACTGTCGGATTTCTCGTCTCGGATGAAAAATACCAGGTACAGCTACCGCATGGCTAATCATCTGTCAGTTCCCGCTAGCGTCGGAATAGAATCCATTGATCCTTTTGCACACTGTCACTTGCGTCCAACATTCGCAGGTTTGAAGCTCGTCACAGTCATTCCTTCCCGGATCCTACTCGGAATTCCACAGACAAGGTTTAGACTTTCTGGATCCCAGGAATGCTACCAATAATTCTAGTCTATACGACGAAGATACTAATCTCACGGACTCGGTTCGTGTATTAGTTATCCAAGAGAATATACTCTGGATGTCGTCCAATGACTACGTTGAACATCATGTAGACCGCTTTGTTGTTGTCAGGCACGCGATCTTTGCTAAGCGAGTAACGAAGATTGGGTGATTGTCACGGGTCGCCCCTTCATTCTGACTTAACTGAATTAAGTACGAGAGTATATCTTGGAGAAGAAGTAGGCGTGAATTGAAAGAAAAACAATAGTACTTGCATTAATTCATGAAGAACAGCAGAGCTCCACACCTTAATCTATGGGGTGTAGAAACTCCACCGTTGAAAATACATAAGTGAAAAAGGTCTAGGCATGGCCATGAGGCCAGCCTCTGAAATGTGAACAATGGTCTATAGATGATCCAAAAGATCAAAAGTGATCAAAAGATGTAAAAAAAATCTCTAAAAGTAGCTTTTATAGTAGACTAGTAGCCTAGGATTACAGAAAATGAGTAACTAAGTGCAGATAGTGCAGAAATCCACTTTCGGAGCCCACTTGGTGTGTGCTTTGGGCTGAGCATTGAAGCTTTTTCGTGCATAGGCTATTCCTGGAGTTAAACGCCATCTTGGGTGCCAGTTTGGGCGTTTTACGCCAAGATGTTTTAGGCTGGATTTGAACGCCAGTTTGAGCCATCAAATCTCAGGCAAAGTATGAACTATTATATATTTCTGGAAAGCCCAAGATGTCTACTTTCCAACGCAATTGAGAGCGAGCCAATTGGGCTTCTGTAGCTCCAGAAAATCCACTTCGAGTGTAGAAGGGTCAGAATCCAACAGCATCTGCAGTTCTTTTTCAGCCTCTGAATCATATTTTTGCTCAGGTCCCTCAATTTCAGCCAGAAAATACCTGAAATCACAGAAAAATACAAAAACTCATAGTAAAGTCCAAAAATATAATTTTTGAATAAAAATTAATAAAAATATAATAAAAAGTAACTAAAACTTACTAAAAACTATGTAAAAATAATGTCAAAAAGGGTATAAATTATCCGCTCATCAGTCACCAAGAGTGGAAGACCCACGACATGAACGTCGTCATCATCCTCCTGAGAAGAAGAAGCAGGAGCAGCCGAAGCTCCACCTAGAGTAGTAGTGGTAACTATAGCAACAGAAGCAGAAGTAGGTAGAGAAGATGCCATGATGGCTCCTGCAGTGGAGGTGGTGACGGGAATGGTAGTAGTAGTAGTTGCAGCAACGGTGGTGGATGAGGATGTTGCAGTAGTGATAGTTGGTGTATTGCTAGAATGAAGGCCGGAGTGAGAATCCATGGAATTAAGTTGAGATGGATTTGTAAATAAGGGAGAAGAGTGTTTTCGTAGCAGATGAAGGATTCTCTGAAAATAAAAGTAATGAACGACAACAAAAACTTGGAGGATACAAAATGATTTTTGAAATAATGAAGGCCCATTAAATCCCATTAGGAACATTATACATTCTAGAAACGCGCAAACTGTTTTATTTTCTTGTAACCATCTTTCAAATTTTAAAAATTTAAAAAGGCACGTGAAAGACGCAAGATTAAGTAAAATCTATCATTTCATACTTTGAAACAATAAGTTTTAAGGGACAATTTGTTAGTACGAATTTAAACCTGTAAAAAATTTTGATTATAATTCATAGGAAGTCGAAATGCGATTAATGGCTCGGACACTTGGCTATAGGGGAATCCTCCTTTGACTATGATAAGAATAAAGGATAACCGAGGTCGAAGGCTTGATGATTTGAGGAAGGTCGTCGAGAAGCAGGGTCGAAACCAGATACACCATGTGATAATTGTGGACATGATGCAAGAACGTGTGCTTTGAAGGCTTAGGCAAGCCAGAACGTGAGGAGACCACTATATGAATTCTTTAGGATCAAGACAAGATCGTGACCTGAAAAAAAGGTGGAACCAGGTCATGGTCAATATTCTTTAGGGGTAAGTATATGCTTGTGATCTATAAATAGGATAAACTTAGAAGAGCTCAAGGACTTCAATAAAAAAAATACTAGATCATCGCACAAACTCTACAAAAATTTTCAGTCTCAGTGAACACACAACAAAAAATCATAGTGTGCAAGTGCATATAAGTATTAGAAGTCTACTTTTATTTTTATTTTCTTTTCATTCCCTTTTGTTTCTGTTCATTTAATCCATTTTATTTCTTTATTTTAAATATTTTATTATTATTTTGCTTTTCTTCAAACTTAATTTTACATTTTTATTTATTTATAGCTTTTCTTTATTTTGTTTATTTTCTTATTATGATTTACCACTAAATAAATTAACACAATTCATTTCAACATCTACACTAAATAATTTTTTAGTTGAACCCGCTCTTCTTCAAAAAAAATTATATCTACTCCTCAAATTAAAATCTTGATACAAACTCAAATTCAGCACTCTATCGAGATTACCAAAAATTCAATCAAACAAGTTCAAAATGAACGCGATTGATTAAAAGCACTTACTTGAGAGACCTTACATAAGGCAAAATTATTACAATTCCCTATTCCTCTCATTAATTCCTCTCAAAGTCTAGCAATCAACAAATCTTCGGCTAATCTTATAGTCACCAATTTCAATGTATCTTAACCGTATTAAGATTAAGGGAGTCACTCACATAAAGATGTCTAAAACATCTTTTTTTAAAGATATTTTTTATTAATTAAATATTAACACATATAATTGATTAAGTTGTGTTATTTTTGTCAAAATTAAGTTAAACAAATTAATTTAATCAAAAAAATAGTGAATCAAATCTTGAACCGGTCTAAATTAATATTATTTTTTTATAAAAAATGACTACAATATCCTTATTATAGAAAATGACTAAAATATTTTTTTATTATATAAATATATATATATATATTAATTTTAAAAACTCTAAATTCTAACCCTATAATGACAGAAAAATAAATGACTAAAATTTAGGATTCTCAAAATTAATATATATAATAAGAGTATTTTAGTCATTTTTTATAATAAGGGTATTGTAGTTATTTTCTATAAAAAAAATAATATTAATTTAAACTAATTCAAAATTTGATTCACTATTTTTTCGATCAAATTAATTTGTCTGACCTAATTTTGACAAAAATAACATGGTTTAATCGATTATATGTGTTAAATTTTAGTTATTAAAAAACATCTTTAAAAAAAGACGTTTTAGATATCTTTATTTAAGTGACTCTCATACCGTAATATTAGAAAAAAAAAAGAATAAACTAAACTTATTTTATTTAACATTTAACATTTATTAATTATAACGATAATTTATTAAATAAAAAAGTTTAAACTATTTTAACTGATTTTTTATTATCTCCCAAACATTATTATAGCTGTTAATGTCCAATTAAGTATAAACGTTCGATATTCCCTTCTAGAGCACTAATAGCTCTACACTTCAACTCTTGTATATGCATAAATAACTACTTATACAATCAAGATAATCTCATATGAGATATACCAAATGTCACATGATTTGGACTTGAGCGTCACCTATATAACACTTTAAGCACAATTTATGAAGTTTTACATAGGCTAAATTTAAATTAACAGAAAATCAATCGTAGTGTACAACTATTTTATAATTTTTCCTGATCTACCTCTCTGCAAGCAGCTTATAATTATGTGTTTCCTATTTGTCCTGTGTTACATAAGAAAGGACCAAATGAAATCATGTATACACAGTGAAACGTGGACAACAGATAGAACAAAAGAGAAGTGTAGTAGTGTTTCAAACACGTACCTAGCTGTATTGCTTGGAAATGGTTTAAAAACGTTGCGTGAGTTTTTTTTATTCGAGAGGGTAACGACACAAAAGAGTAGGGCAGTTACAGTTGTACCATGTCTTAGACGATGTGATTTGTTTCCCAAAAAAAGGAACTTTATGGTACCTGAGATAGCGAGATTTTATGTACATATATATACGTAAATCAAAAGTATTATTCGCACATCAAAATCAATCACTAAAATTAATTATTAATATATTTATATTTAAATACATATATGATTTAATTTATTTTTAATATATATTTATATTTTAATATGTATTTTATATTAATAATCTATTTTAATGACTAATTTTAATTTTAATATATATGTAGTATA
>NC_029794.2:105685638-105698803 GCF_000816755.2 Arachis ipaensis | reverse complement strand
GACTCTGATCTACTTGTTATAGTCTGGTTATAATTCACGTATAAGTCCACCATTGATTTTTAAAAATAATAAAGTAATTTTTCATTTATAATTCTTTATGACTCTGTTTGTAATTGACCAATAACTATATTTCTGTGATACTTATAAAAGTAATATCTCTATAGAAAAATGATGTTTTGAATCTTCAATTTAGTTACTCTAAAAAAAATACTTAAAATTGATTTGAGTATAAGAATATCTTTTGTAAATACTCACACTTAATATTCTACTTCAGTCAATAATATATATCTTATTCATCAGGAAGGATCTGAATTTACTTCGAGATGGACGAGTTATACAAGATGAAGTCACTGGTTGAACAAAAACAACCCTATTTTTTGCAATCCCCATACGAATTGCATATATTAATGTCGGCACCTAGCATAACAAACTTAATATTTGGGTATCAAATAGTGAGCGTGGCACAAATTTCTCCATGCTGCCTCATGGTATATTTGCCACAAGTAATAGATCGGTGGGTCAACTTTCTTGTCATGCACTTTTATCATTTAGTATTTGTTTATTTGTTTTTTATGAGATAAGGTAAGAAACAGAAGAAATAAGAATACAAAAGGGTAGGAAATTGAATAGGTTATGGATAAAGTTGACCCACCAGAACCTCCTTGCTTGTTTGGTAATTCTGCAATACACGACACATGCATGAATATAGGATATGTTAAGTTCCTAAGTTTTCATGGGTTCAGGTGATGTGGACTTTATTTGTTTTGTTACCAAAGATGTGGTTGATATTTAATAAAGTCATGCATGTAATTATACAAGTGTGTGTTGTCCCAAAACCACATTCGTGTGTATTAGTTCCTCTAAGTTCAAGTAGAATTTATTAGAATAATACTATATAAACACAAGCAATAATAATTATGTTTGGTAAAATAATTTTTAAAATTTAAAAATACTATAAAAGATATAAATTTAAGCGTTAAATTTAAAAATTAGTTAATATATAAGATTATATTAGACTTTTAAATTTTGAAAACCACAAGTCAACTTTAAAAAGCTCCACCTTAATTGCTTTTAAAAGTATCACGATCTTTTAAAAGCTGCAAGCACAAGTACATGATCTTCTTGGTTTACCGAACACAAAACGGAGAGCTTGTGCACAAGCACCTTTTCGAAAAGTTTTACCAAACCAAACCTAAATCTAACTAAGTTAAATAATAAAATTTAAAATAATGCTAGTTATACCTTATTTTTGTTATGTTAGATCAATATAGTTGGATTTAATTAACAAAAAATTTAAATGTATAACATTTATGCATAATTTAATTAAATGATGATTAATAATCAAGCAAAGGCACTTTTGTGTTTTTTGTGGTTTTTTTTTAATTTTTTACATTATCTTTAAATCTGTTAAACTAAGGACTAATCGGCTATGAATCCGAACTCTATTTATAAGGCAAGATTTGAACCCCCAATACTTATTTAAGCAGATGAGTGAAATAACCACTCAACTAACCCACGTTGATTTTATTTTATTTTTTTCCACGACATCTCCTAATTCGGCAAGTCAAAGACTAATCTGTCGTGGATCGAAATTCTATCTAAGGATTTATCATTAACAAATGGATTGCTGCATGCACAAAACGGAATTTGAACTCTGACAGTTACTTAAACGGATTGATAAGCTAATTTTTCAAGTTTTTTATGCTACCACACGGAGTCATATGCTTAAGTCATAAAATAGAGGTGGCAAGGTATTACGACCTCTAAAAGTAAAAATATATATATAACAATAGTTGAAAGGAATTTTTATAACGAGGAGCTTTTAAAGGAAAGTCTAAAAAAAAAAGTCATAACGCTCACGTCAATGGAGCATGACGTGTACCCCGAGAAGCTCGATAACAAATCCCACTATCCTAACCTACCACAAAATCCGAAAACAAGCAAGACGAACAGAAACCACAACCTGATCATAATCACGCACAAGTCAAATATCATTTCCTAGCCGTTACCAACGACAACGGAACTCACTATCTAAACCGATAATATTGGAATAAACAAACAGAAGATAACACTTCCCTCATCTATAAAACGAGACCAAATAGCTCAGAGGAAGTCAGGTCACAAAAAACTCACTCTGATTTTATTTCTCTTATTTTCTCAAAACTCACATTCTCACTTGAGCGTCGGAGTGCTTTTTGCAGGTGCTCCCGCCGCTGTGTTTTGCATCACCGAGGTTATATACTGCTCCCTTCCAGACGACGTATAGCTCATATCGAGGCCGAACAGTCACGCAAGGGAGTCGTATACCCCAGCGACTTTGGAAAGGAACATTTGGCGCCCACCGTGGGGCCCGAAATTTATCTGACCCCATAATTCTCTTTATTTAGCTCTTCTTTTTTCCTTTAACAGGAATCCTGATCCCCACAGTATGACTGATAACGGAGCTAATCAACCCACACAAGCAGAGCTTTTAGCTCAAATCGCTGAACTTCAGGCGAAAGTCCGAAGGATAGCCAAATTGTCCATCCGCAACAACGTCGAAAAACAAGAGGAAGGAAACCTCAAGGGCTCGGCTCACGGAAACAATGATCCACTATGTCTCAACCCACCGAAAGAAAAGCTGACCTTGGACAACCCCTTCTTAGAGGAAATTACCAACTTTCAGATGCCTAAGAATTTCGTACTACCTACCTCACTGGAGCCGTATAAGGGGATTGGTGACCCCTGTAACACCCTACCATACAGAGTCTTATGCTTAAGTCATAATTCAGAGATGACAAGGTATTACGACCTCTAAAACAAAATTTAGTACGTATAGTAGTATGAATAATTGATTATAACTAGGAGCCTTTGTAGAAAAAGGGGTAAACAAAAACCGTAACTCAAAAGCGCAACACTCCGATCGATAACGTAACGAGCAAAGGATAAGCTAACGCGAGATTATATATACAAAAGAGTGTCAAAAACAGGAATGTCAAGACTCAAAATCCAGCTGCGAAGATAACCGGTCCAAGCATAGCAATATATACATATAATAAAATACAAAAACCCAAAGGAAACCCAAAGGGACACAAATACAAAAACCTATTCTCCAAATCTCCTATAAGAGGAGTCATCACAGTTTGTATTATTTAATGGAGATAAAAGTATCTAAGCAAAACATATAAACCAAAACAGAGTCCCAAGAACAAGGATCTTCGCTAATCCAGAAGTCTCCAGCATGCTTCAGCGAGGAACCTCACGTCCTGCATCTGAAAACCACAAAATCCGCATGGGTGAGAACCAGAGGTCCCCAGCATGGTAACAACTTCCACATATATAATACATAATAGAAGAGGAAAGCCGAAGGCAATCCTAGAACTTCCTCCATATAATATCAAAGCTTATAAATAAACTAAACTGTAAGTGGCAACTGACTAAAGATTCTTCAGTCTAACTAATACTTCCCTTTCCAATTCCTTTAGACCTCCCAACCACCAGCAAGAGTATAATATAGCAAACACAGTTATATCAGACAAGAGATTTACAAATAGGAACAAATAAGGCATTTAGACAATTAGCAAGTAATATGCAGTCAAATAGGCAATCTCAAACAATTCATGTAGTACGCTTATGATGCATGCCTGTCCCTAGTGGCTGATGATATCATCTGTCGGTTATAGAGTCAACCCGACAAGTCCTGGTAGCTAACCATTGGACTGTCCCTCTGTCGTGTCTCCCCAACTCGAGTTATACTCATTATAAACTTGATCATAATCATGATCCATATCCATCACCCTCACTGGTGAATATTTATGGGGGTGAGCTCATCCGGGGCTTTCACAGTGCCTGGCCACCCTGACGACATAGGATTAACAGAGCTTCGAGTCTCAACCTGGAGCACGTAGTGGCTAGCCACTGCTTTCTCCCAGGGAAACTCTCATCTCCGATAGTGGAAGTGCAAACATTCACAATTCATTCAACAGCATATATGCATTTATACTTAGCCATAATCATGGCTCCGCCGTAACACGGCAATAATCTAGCCATCCTGCTTACGGTTAAATCCATAACCAGCCAATTCATTAACAATTACGGCCCTTCGGCCCATGGCATAACAAGCACTTCCACCGCCATTCTCCGCATCTCACATAATCATCTTTGATCCTCATTGATCATTCATTTTTCCCTTGCTTCACTCGCAAGTTACCACATTCACTAGCCTTTTTCCTCATGCTAAGCATATCATAATGATTTAAGATATAAGTGGTGAGATCGGAGGCTTAGAAGTATGAAATTTGGCTTTTAAAACTCAAAAATCAACTTTGGGATGAAGACAGGGCCACGCGTACGCGCGCTCCACGCGCACGCGCAGATGGCCAAAAACTCATCGACGCGCAAGCGTCATACGCGCGAACGCGCGGGTTGAAAAATATCCAAACGGCGCGCAAGCGTCAGCCACGCGTACGCGTGGGTGCTCTTGCGCCCAGGCACAAAACTGGCACAATTCTGGCACAACTCTCTGGAAAATAGCTGGGCATATGGCGCAGCGCATCGACGCGCCTGCGCACACCACGCGCACGCGTGGATGGTGCTTCCTGGAAGAATGGCGCGCACGCGCCAAGTGCGCCTACGCGCGGAGGGTTATTCTGCTAAAAATTTTCTAAGTTAAAAGCTGCAGAATTCACAGATTCAACCCCCAATCTTCCGACGGTCATAACTCTCTCATTTTAAATCATTTTTCACCCGTTCTTCGAACGGCATGGACATTCCGGATCCAATTTCATTTCTAAACAGATTTGGCACAAATCAGAGATTCGTAGTCCAGGTTATGTCCCGTCAAGGTATGCCCAAAAACCATATTTTCATACAAAACCAAAAAGTGCCATTTTCAAAACAAGCCACTTTCAACTCTTTTCAAAATCAATCAAAACATGCCAATTTCAACCCTTTTCTTTGAAATCATTAAAAATGTACCAAAATCAACATCAAGCCATCCTCAACTCACACATTGACACTTTACCCAAAATTCCCAAAACCACATCCAACCATTTTAACACTTCTCAATCAAATGGCTAAAGGACAAACACAATATCATGTCATACATCATTCCTCATCCCAATTTCCAATAATACTATTTCCAATCAACCATCATTATACATAATCAACATCATACTCACCATCAATATGGTACCACCCATCAATTCAACCTCAATCATCCATCAAGCATATATCACAACATGCATTTCTCACATATCACACAATCAAGGCATCAATATTCATAATCGCATATATGAACACATCATATATCTCAACCATTCAACAACATCAACAATTCAATGCCTATCTTAGGGCCTCTAGCCTAAGTATTTCCTACCACATTACATATTAGATACGAGAAACCGAGACCATACCTTAGCCGATTTCCCAAGCTCAACCGGAGCACTTCCAAATCACTTTTCCTCAAGCTCTCAAGGTCTTAACACCTCCAAAAATAGATTTTATCACACAAAACCCTCTTCTAAGCTTTCCAAAATCACCAATCAAGCTCCAATATTCACATATACACAACCTAGCCACAATCATCATACCAAAACACAAGAGCTCAATACCCAAAACCACAAGTTCAACATTCTCACTAGGGTTTGAGATATCTTACCACACCCAAGGTCCAAGGAGACAAGATTAACCTTCTCCTTCAAGAGAGTTGGGTCCTATAACATCAAAGAGCCCAAAGTCTCAACATTTTACCCATGAAACTCGAAAATAAGGGCTGGAATTCGAAGAGAAAAACGTGGCTTACCTCAAGATTGATTGTATGGGTTTTGTAAAGCTCTCTGCGGTGAACACGTGGCCACAAACGGTGCGGCAATCGGAGCTCTAGATCAAAAGTTATGGTGGTTTGAAGATCAACCAAGGGAGAGAACTTGAGAGAGTGTTCTTCCCCCTTCCACCTTAATTTTCAGCGTGAATGAGAGTGTTGTGAGCAGAGAGAGTGCTGAAAACTAGGGTTTTGGTTTAGTTTAGTTGGGCCAAGGGCCCATTTTGGGTCCGGTTGGACCGGTTTGGCCCGTTCGGTCCAATCTTGGTCCGTTTTCTATAAAATTGGTACCGAAATTCTTGTCCCAATCTCCTCTATCATATTAAGCCATAAAAATAATATTTTTGGCTTTCTAGAATAAATTCTCATTTATGGGTTAATTAGCCGTTAATTAACCGGGTCTTACAACCCCCGGGCTCAAGTAAAAAAATTTCAATCTATGATGTTTTTCAACGGTGCTAACAATGAACCTATACTCTGCTGAGCTTTTCCTACTTATTTAGATGGTGTTGCATTACTTTGTTTTTCTAAACTGTCTGCAAGATCAATCTCCTCGTTTGAAGAGTTGGCAAGGTCTTTCATTGACTACTTCGCAGCTTCAAGGATATACGTACACGGATCTGATTACCTTGGCACCATCCGACAAGGACAATACGAAAGCTTGAAGGAGTACATGACCAGATTCATGGAAGAGATAATGGAAATACCAGACCTAGATCCGGCAATCTATCTACACGCCCTTAAGGCCGGCCTCCGACCCGGAAAGTTCCGAGAAACAATCGCGGTAACTAAGCCGAAGACACTGAAAGAATTCCAGGAAAGAGCAGCCGGACAAATGGAGATTGAAAAACTGCGTGAAGCTAAGAAGACAAAAAGAAAACATCCCAGAAAGGAGGACGACAAACCTCTAAGATCGCCAAACAATAGAGAACCGAGGAAACCATTCAAACTAACTCCAAAGTTTGACAATTACACCAGATTCAACACCAAAAGAGAAAAGATAATCAAAGAAATCCTCAATGCTAAAGTTATAAAGCCTCCAGCCCGAGCAGGAAGCTACCAGGACCAACGGTTCATAGATAAAAGTAAACACTGTACTTTCCATCAGAAATATGGACACACGACGGATGAATGTGTGATTGCCAAAGACTTACTGGAAAGATTAGCTCAGCAAGGCCTCCTAGATAAGTACGTTGAAGGTAGAAGAAACAAGGAAAGTACCCGAGACCGGGAGGAACGCCAACAAGCCTCGGAGGGAAAAAATGACAATAGGTGGTCCAACCCTACTCCACCAAAGGCAATCATCAATTGCATATCTGGAAGATTTGCCGGAGGCGGTGAAATAAGCTCGGCACGCAAACGAAGCTACCGAGCAATGTTAGCCATCAATGGAGCCATGCAACAAAATAATAAAGAATCAAGCGAACTCAAAATCACCTTCAGCCAGGCAGACATATCCACGGCCATCCCAAACTTAGACGATCCCGTGGTGATCTCAATTCAAACAGGCAAACTATTAGTAAGAAAAGTCCTTCTAGACCCAGGTAGTAGTGCAGATGTTCTCTTCTATTCTACTTTTCAAAAGATGATATTATCTGACAAAGCCGTACAACCCTCATCCGGAGAGCTAGTAGGCTTCTCAGGAGAAAGGGTTCCGATTAAAGGTTACATATGGCTAAAAACGACACTAGGGGAAACCCCACTAACACGAACCATAGACATACAATATATTATAGTTGATTGTCCCAGCCTTTATAATATTATCCTCGGAAGACCTGCTCTGAACATGTTTAGAGCAGTAGTGTCCACCTTTCACATATGTGTTAAGTTTTAGGCACAGGACGGCAAGATAGCAACGCTTCACTCGGACCGCCAACAAGCTCAGCAATGTTACAATGCAAGCCTAAAAAAATCGGATCCAAAACAAAAATATCCACAAGAGGTCAAAGCAATTCACAGCACGAATGAGATACTGGCCTTAACAGAACTCGACCCCAGGGAGGACACCCACGAAAGACCTCAGCCAGTGGAGGCGCTCCAGAAGGTCCCCCTGACATCAAATCCAGAACAATTCACCTACATCGGCCAGGCACTCCAAGGAAAAGAACAATTGGAGCTTATACAAACATTACAGGCTAATGCGGACCTGTTTGCTTGGACTCCGGCAGACATGCCAGGCATAGATCCAAACATCATTTGCCACAAGCTCGCCATTGACAAGACAATCTGACCTGTAGCGCAAAAGAAAAGGAACCTCAGAGCAGAAAAGGCAACGACGGCTCTAGAGGAGACCAAGAAGTTACTAAACGCCGACTTCATCAAAGAGATTCGCTTCACCACATAGCTCTCGAATGTGGTAATGGTAAGGAAAAATTTAGGTAAATGGTGCATGTGCGTCGACTTTACAAACCTCAACAAGGCATGTCCGAAGGACACCTACCCTCTACCATGTATTGACAAACTCATAGATAATGCATCAGGTTTCAAAAGCTTAAGCTTCATGGATGCATATTCCGGTTATAACCAGATTCTTATGCGTCCAGAAGATCAAAGCAAAACAGCTTTTATAACAGAACATGGAAATTTTTGTTATAGAGTAATGCCATTTGGTCTGAAGAATGCAGGTGCAACGTACCAGCGACTAATAGACAAAGTGTTCCACCAACAGAAAGGGCGGAATATCGAAATCTATGTGGACGATATGGTCACCAAGACCACACAAGAAAGATCCCACTGCGAAGACCTCATGGAAATATTCAGACAGATCCGAGCATATAACATGAGACTCAACCCAGAAAAATGCACTTTTGGGGTAAAAGGAGGCAAATTCCTCGGATTTATGTTGACCTCACGAGGAATTGAAGCAAACCCAGAAAAGTGCGACGCAATACTAAACATGGCAAGTTCAAAGACAATAAAAGAGGTACAACAACTCGCAGGGAGAGTATTGGTCCTATCACGATTCTTGCCAGCAGTGTCGAGCCGATCATATCATTTCTTCCAGACGATATCAAAGAACAAAAAATTCGAGTGGACAAGCGAATGCGAAACAGCATTCATCGAACTCAAAACTATCCTATCATCGCCACCAGTACTGAAAAGCCCGGAAGTCGGTAAACCTTTATATCTATACCTATCTGTTTCTAATTATTCAATAAGCTCGGCTCTCATCACTGAGACAGGAAAGACACAAAAGCCAGTATACTTTGTCAGCAGAGTCATGCAACCAATAGAACGAAGATATCCAAAGATAGAGCAACTAGCCTTAGTGCTGATAACAACAGCAAGAAGACTCAGACACTACTTTTAGAGTCACACAGTTATTGTAAGGACAAACCAACCGCTGAGGCAAATATTAACTAAGCCAGAGCTGGCTGGCAGGCTGACCAAGTGGTCTATTGAACTTTCTGAGTTTGATATCCAGTTCCAATCAAGGCCAGCTCTGAAGTCACAAATTCTGGAAAACTTCGTTTCCGAACTCACATCTGACAAGCATCAACACAGCCAGACATGGGAATTACATGTGGACGGAGCATCCAACCGAGAGGAAAGCGGAGCCGGAATAGTACTAAAGGAAGGAGACACAGTGAAGGCCGAGCAATCTTTACAATTTCACTTCTCGGCAAGCAACAATCAGACCGAGTACGAAGCGCTCATAGTAGGACTTAAGCTCGTCCTCAGTCTCCAGGTACAGAGCCTAACAGTGCATTGTGACTCCCTATTGGTGGTTCAACAAATCAAGGGAGAATTCCAGGTAAAAGATCCTTTGTTAGAGCAGTATTGGCTCATAGCAAAGGATCTCATTTTAAAATTTGATAAATTCATCATATTACATGTGCACAGAGAAAAAAACATTAGAGCAGACATATTATCTAAACTTGCTACCACTAGGGATAGTACACAAACATTGGCACTATCACAACTTACATTAGAAAAACCCAGCATAATGAGCATCACTCACACAGATGATTGGAGGATGCCCTATCTCGAATATATTAATACTGGTATTATTCCCAGATATGAGACTAAACCCTCAAAATTTCAAACGAAAGGCAAGTCCTTTTACAACTATCGCAGGAGAATTATACAGGCGAGGATTCTCACATCCATTGGTGAAATGCATAGGCAAAAACGAAGCAAATGAAGTCATGAACGAAATCTACGAAGGTGTATGTGGAAACCATATAGGAGGACGAGCTTTGGCGGCAAAGATTATCCGAACAGGATATTACTGGCCGACCATGAAGAGGGACTGCATCACGAAAGTAAAAACCTGCGACAACTGTAAAAAACATGCCGCTATCTCAATGAGGCCCACCGAGGTAATGCACAGCATGGAGGTAAGCTGGCCTTTCCACAGATGGGGGCTCGATATCCTCGGCCCATTTCCAATAGCACCAGGACAGGTAAAATTCCTTTTGGTTTCAATAGATTATTTCTCAAAATGGATAGAAGCACAGCCACTAGCACAAATAACGGCTGAGAAGGTACGATCTTTCATATGGAAAAATATTATATGTCGATTTGGAATACCAAAGGAGATAATATCAGATAACGGTAGACAATTCACAGATAACAAACTGGCATCATTCTTAAAAAATTTTAACATACAGCATCATTTTAGCTCGGTTGAACACCCACAAACCAATGGGCAGGCCGAGGCTGCTAACTGAGTAATACTGCAGGCAATGAGAAAAAAGCTCAATAATGCGAAAGGAGAATGGGCAGAATTGATCCTAGAAATATTATGGAGCTATAATACGACAATACAGTCTACCACAAGTGAAATACCATTCAAACTAGTCTACGGATCAGAAGCACTAATCCCAATAGAGGTCGGCGTTCCCACCCTCAGAACCGAGTTATACGATCAGCAACACAATGCAAGCATAAGAAACGCCGAACTTGATCTTGCCGAGGAAGACCGAGATATCGTCGCTATCAAGCAAAAAGCCATGAAGCAGATAATTGAAAGAAGGCACAACAAAAAGGTGGTGCCGAGAACATTCGATGTTGGAGACCTTGTCCTCAGACGAACAGAGGAAGCTAGGCGACCTCCATCACACGGTAAGCTCGCCGCAAATTGGGAAGGACCATTCCGGATTGCAAAAGTCCTCGGAATGGGGGGTTACCAACTACAAACACTACAAGGCAACTCAATATCTGGAAACTGGAACGTCTCTTCCTTAAAGTTGTACAGATCCTAGCTTATACATTTAGCGAATGAAGGTACTCTTTTTTTCCCTTAGAGGTTTTTTTCCCAAAATAAGGGTTTTACCTAAGGAGGGTTTTAATGAGGCCATATGCCTAAATTATCAAATAATGAAATCAGACTAACATGTATATCATTAAACAATCTGATTCCTATTTTCTATCTTCATCTTACTTTACTTTCGAATGCAAAAAACATTCAACTACGTATCATATCTATAGTCAAAACAGCAAACATCGCCAAATTGACCCAACCTCGGTCTATTCAAGCAAAAGATGCTTAAGTTCAAAACATCAAATAAAAAAAAGAACAATTAACAGTCAAAAGCTAACCGATTAGCTAAAAACACAAAGTCATCAAAGTACAACAAAAAGGACACACATGTCCAAAACAAACAACCTAAATATCAGATATCAGGAAGGAGGGATATTTTCATCATGATCCTCCACGGTACCATCCACCACCAATTTCCCACCAACTACTATCTTGGTCACGTCAAGACGATCACAATCAAACTTCGGGGCCAGTACAGCGATTTGGCTAACAGCACGCTCAAAACCATAAGAGAACATATCCATCCCTTTTTCCTCCAGTTCATGAACCTTAGAAGTAAGCTGACCTTTTGCAACATCACTCTCCTTAACCTCAGCTTGCAGCAGCCGAATCTGGTCCCGCAAACGACCAACTTCCTCTTCGGATTCTTTCATTTTTGCTGTATGATGAGCGGATAATTTATACGCTTTTTGACATTGTTTTTAGTATGTTTTTAGTAGGATCTAGTTACTTTTAGGGATGTTTTCATTAGTTTTTATGTTAAATTCACATTTCTGGACTTTACTGAGTTTGTGTGTTTTTCTGTGATTTCAGGTATTTTCTGGCTGAAATTGAGGGACTTGAGCAAAAATCAGATTCAGAGGTTGAAGAAGGACTGCTGATGCTGTTGGATTCTGACCTCCCTGCACTCAAAGTGGATATTTTGGAGCTACAGAACTTGAAATGGCGCGCTTTCAATTGCATTGGAAAGTAGACATCCAGGGCTTTCCAGAAATATATAATAGTTCATACTTTGGCCAAGAATAGATGACGCAAACTGGCGTTCAACGCTAGCTCTCTGCCCAATTCTGGCGTCCAGCGCCAGAAAAGGATCCAAAACCAGAGTTGAACGCCAGAAATGGATCAAAACTTGGCGTTCAACTCCACAAATGGCCTCTGCACGTGGAAAGTTAAAGCTCAGCCCAAGCACACACCAAGTGGGCCCCGGAAGTGAATTTATGCATCAATTACTTACTCATGTAAACCCTAGTGACTAGTTTATTATAAATAGGACCTTTTACTATTTTATTAGACATCTTTGGTCTCAGTTTTAATCCATTGTTCATCTTAGGAGACTATTGATCACGTTTTAGGGGGCTGGCCATCTCGGCCATGCCTGGACCTTCCACTTATGTATTTTTAACGGTAGAGTTTCTACACTCCATAGATTAAGGTGTGGAGCTCTGCTGTTCCTCAAAGATTAATGCAAAGTACTACTGTTTTCTATTCAATTCATCTTATTTCGCTTCTAAGATATTCATTCGTACTTCAATCTGAATGTGATGAACGTGACAATCATCATCATTCCCCTATGAACGCGTGCCTGACAACCACTTCCGTTCTACCTTAGACTGAATGAGTATCTCTTAGATCTCTTAATCAGAATCTTCGTGGTGTAAGCTAGAATGATGGCAGCATTCACGAGAATTCGGAAGGTCTAAACCTTGTCTGTGGTATTCCGAGTAGGATTCAATGAATGAATGATTGTGACGAGCTCCAAACTCGTGATTGCAGGGCGTTAGTGACAGACACAAAAGGATAGTAAATCCTATTCCAGCATGATCGAGAACCGACAGATGAATAGCCGTACTGTGACAGGGTGCGTTGACCATTTTCACTGAGAGGATAAGATGAAGCCATTGACAAGGGTGATGCCTCCAGACGATTAGCCGTGCCGTGACAGGGCATTTGGATCATTTTCCCGAGAGAAGACCAAAAGTAGCCATTCACAATGGTGATGTATCACATAAAGTCAGCCATGGAAAGGAGTAAGACTGACTGGATGAAGATAGCAGGAAAGCAGAGGTTTAGAGGAACGAAAAGCATCTCCATTCGCTTAT
>NC_029794.2:105681734-105684428 GCF_000816755.2 Arachis ipaensis | reverse complement strand
TGGATGAAGATAGCAGGAAAGCAGAGGTTTAGAGGAACGAAAAGCATCTCCATTCGCTTATCTGAAATTCCTACCAATGATTTACATAAGTACATCTATCCCTATTCTATTAATTATTATTCGAAAACACCATTATCAATTTATATCTGCCTAACTGAGATTTGCAAGGTGACCATAGCTTGCTTCATACCAACAATCTCCGTGGGATTCGACCCTTACTCACGTAAGGTATTACTTGGACGACCCAGTGCACTTGCTGGTTAGTTATACGGAGTTGTGAACCATGGTCTTGGCTTCATGTTTTTGGTGCCATTTCCAGGGAAAGAAAGAGCAATAAATTTTACAAAATTAAAGTGTAATCACGATTCCGCGTACCAAGTTTTTGGCACCGTTGCCGGGGATTGTTTGAGTTTGGACAACTGACGGTTCATCTTGTTGCTCAGATTAGGTAATTTTCTTTTTATTTTATTTTCAAAAAATTCTTCAAAAATATTTCAAAAATTTTCTCATCTGTTTTCGAAAATAATATAAAAATGTTTTCAAAAATTTTATTCAAAATTTTTAAGAATGAATTCTAGTGTTTCATGAAGCATGTTGAAGCCTGGCTGGCTGTGAAGCCATGTCTAATTCCTTTGGGAATGAGTATGTCAGGCGTGTCATGTCTGAATTACATGCTGAAGCTTGGCTGGCCATTGGCCATGTCTAGTGTTTTGGACCGGAGCTTTCATTGAAAGCTTGGCTGGCTCATGAGCCATGTCTAATTCCTGGACTGAAGCTTTAGACTAAGAATGCAAGATTCCTGGAATTCATGTTAAAAATTTTGGAATCCTTATTTTTTCTTTTACAAATAATTTTCGAAAAAAATCCAAAAAAATTAAAAAATCATAAAAATCAAAAATATTTCTTGTGTTTCTTGTTTGAGTCATGAGTCATGTCATAAGTTTGGTGTCATTTGCATGTGCATCTTGCATTTTTCGAAAATTTCATGCATTCATAGCGTTCTTCATGATCTTCAAGTTGTTCTTGGTAAGTCTTCTTGTTTGATCTTGATGTTTTCATGTTTTGTGTCTTTTCTTGTTTTACATGTGTATTTTTCGTTTCTTAGAGTCTAAACATGAAAGATTTCTAAGTTTGGTGTCTTGCATATTTTCTTTGCATTAAAAGTTTTTCAAAATTGTGTCTATGATGTTCATCTTGGCATTCAAAGTGTTCTTGGTGTTCATCTTGACATTCATAGCATTCTTGCATGCATTCATTGTTTTGATCCAAAAATTTTCATGCATTGCATCATTTTCATGTTTTTCATAAAAATTTCAAAAATAAAAAAAATATATATTTCCCTTTTTCTCCTCATCAAATTCGAAAATTTGAATTGACTTTTTCAAAATTTTTAAAAATCTAGTTGTTTCTTATGAGTCAAATCAAATTTTCAATTTGAAAATCTCATCTTTTTCAAAATCTTTTTCAAAAATCAAATCTTTTTCAAAATTCTTAGTTATTTTCGAAAATTCCAAAAAATATTTTTCAAAAATCTTTTTCTTATTTTTATATTAAATTTTCGAAAATAACATAATCAATTAATGTTTTGATTCAAAAATTTCAAGTTTGTTACTTACTTGTTAAGAAAGATTCAAACTTTAAGTTCTAGTATCATATCTTGTGATTTCTTGTGAATCAAGTCATTAATTGTGATTTTAAAAATTTAAATCTTTTTCAAAAACTAATTTTTATCATATCTTTTCAAAAATATCTTCTTATCTTTTCAAAATTTGTTTCAACTAACTAACCAACTTTTTGTTTGTTTCTTATCTTTTTCAAAACCACCTAACCAACTCTCTCTCTCTAATTTTCGAAAATATCTTCCCTCTTTTTCAAAAATTCCTTTTTTATTAACTAATTATTTTTATTTTTGATTTTAAAATTTTTTGAAAAAAAAAATTTCTAACATTTTTCAAAAACTATTTTCAAAAATCACTAACTCTTTTCCAAAAAT
This sequence comes from Arachis ipaensis, assembly GCF_000816755.2. NCBI lineage: Eukaryota > Viridiplantae > Streptophyta > Magnoliopsida > Fabales > Fabaceae > Arachis > Arachis ipaensis. Next base: position 105,682,435 of record NC_029794.2, on the reverse strand, counting down.
TATTTTCGAAATTTTCCTCTCCCATCTTATTCTATTTATTTATTCATCTACTAACATCTCATCTCACATCTCTACCCTCCTCACAGTTGTGTTTCTTCCATTACATTACATTCTTTGTCTCCCCATCTTCTTCTACTCACACAGGGATCCCTATACTGTGGTATAAAGGATCTCTATTATTATTATTATTTTTCTGTGCCCTCTTCTTTGTCATATGAGCAGGAGCAAGGATAAGAACATTCTTGTGGAAGCAGATCCAGAACCTGAAAGGACTCTGAAAAGGAAACTAAGAGAAGCTAAAATACAACAATTCAGAGATAACCTTTCAGAAATTTTCGAACAGGAAGAGGAGATGGCAGCCGAAAATAATAATAATGTAAGGAAGATGCTTGGTGACTTTACTGCACCTAATTCCAATTTATATGGAAGAAGCATCTCCATGCCTGCCATTGGAGCAAACAACTTTGAGCTGAAACCTCAATTAGTTTCTCTGATGCAGCAGAACTGCAAGTTTCATGGACTTCCATCTGAAGATCCTTTTCAGTTCTTAACTGAATTCTTGCAGATATGTGATACTGTTAAGACTAATGGAGTAGATCCTGAAGTCTACAGGCTCATTCTTTTCCCTTTTGCTGTAAGAGACAGAGCTAGATTATGGTTGGATTCTCAACCCAAAGACAGCTTGAACTCTTGGGATAAGT
>NC_029794.2:105680871-105681620 GCF_000816755.2 Arachis ipaensis | reverse complement strand
AAATAAATATAAAAATTGAAAACGGAATCAAAAATAGCAGAAGAAAAATCACACCCTGGAGGAGCATCTGTCTGGTGTTCAACGCCAGAACAGAGCATGGTTCTGGCGCTGAACGCCCAAAATGGGTAGCTTCTGGGCGCTAAACGCCAGAACAGGCATGGTTCTGGCGTTCAACGCCAGAAATGGCAAACAAATGGGCGTTGAACGCCCAAAATGGCCACCAACCTGGCGCTGAACGCCCAGAGTTGTGTGCAAAGGCATTTTTACATGCCTAATGGGTGCAGGGATGTAAATCCTTGAACACCTCAGGATCTGTGGACCCCACAGGATCCACTCAGGATCTGTGGACCCCACAGGATCCCCACCTACCTCCACTCACTTCTTCTCACCACTCTCTTTCACACAACCCCATAAACACTCTTCCCCAAAAACACTTCACCAATCACCTCAATCTCTCTTCCCCATCACCTCTTCACCACTCACATCCATCCACTCTTCCCCATAAACCTACCTCATAAACTCCACCTACCTTCAAAATTCAAAACCAATTTCCCACCCATATGGCCGAAACCTTTTCCCCCCTCCCTTCCCTATATAAAGCCCTCCATTCTTCATCAAATTCACACAACACACCCCTCTACACCCTTCTTGGTCAAAACACTTCCCACCCCCCTCTCCTCCATTTCTTCTTCTTCTTCATCTATTCTTTCTTTTATTGCTCGAGGGCGAGCAAAATTCTAAGTTTGGTG
>NC_029794.2:105674519-105674931 GCF_000816755.2 Arachis ipaensis | reverse complement strand
GCAAAAATCAGATTCAGAGGTTGAAGAAGGACTGATGATGCTGTTGGATTCTGACCTCCCTGCACTCAAAGTGGATTTTCTAGAGCTAAAGAACTCGAAATGGCGCGCTTTCAATTTCGTTAGAAAGTAGACATCCAGGGCTTTCCAGAAATGTATAATAGTCCATACTTTGCCCAAGTTTAGGCGACGCAAACTGGCGTTCAACGCCAGCTCTCTGCCCAATTCTGGCGTCCAGCGCCAGAAAAGGATCCAAAACCAGAGTTGAACGCCCAAACTGGCACAAATACTGGCGTTCAACTCCAAGAAGGACCTCTACACGTGCAACACTCAAGCTCAGCCCAAGCACACACCAAGTGGGCCCCGGAAGTGGATTTATGCATCAATTACTTACTTTTGTAAACCCTAGTAGCTA
>NC_029794.2:105669542-105673938 GCF_000816755.2 Arachis ipaensis | reverse complement strand
CATAAAGCCAGCCATGGAAAGGAGTAAGACTGACTGGATGAAGATAGCAGGAAAGCAGAGGTTTAGAGGAACGAAAAGCATCTCCATTCGCTTATCTGAAATTCCTACCAATGATTTACATAAGTACCTCTATCCTTATTCTATTAATTATTATTCGAAAACACCATTATCAATTTATATCTGCCTAACTGAGATTTGCAAGGTGACCATATCTTGCTTCATACCAACAATCTCCGTGGGATTCGACCCTTACTCACGTAAGGTATTACTTGGACGACCCAGTGCACTTGCTGGTTAGTTACACGGAGTTGTGAACCATGGTCTTGGCTTCATGTTTTTGGCGCCATTTCCAGGGAAAGAAAGAGCAAAAAATTTTACATAATTAAAGTGTAATCACGATTCCGCGTACCACTGTAGCATTTATAACAACGTCGTCCTTCTCCTTTACAGACTTCTCCAGTTTAGCAATTCTCTCCTTAAAAGTCCTCTCCAATTCATCAATCCTATCCACAGCCACCTGGTGCTCGGCACCAATAAGTTCAGTCGTCCGACCAGCACACATTAGTCGCGAAGCAACAATTTACAAAACATCAACCACATAAACTCGGTTAAAACAACGATACAAACAGAACAAACAAAAGAAGCTGAGAATAGAATATTAACCTGAATGAACTTCCCTAAACTCTCTACCCCAATCCGGCGAGTCATGAGTATATCACCAGGGTATTGAGAGACCCTATCGGAAAGCTCGACAAAAGGGAATTGATCGCTCTACAACGAATGAGAACTGGTATCCGGGATAAAGCCATGCAACCTCTTTTGTCTATCAAACGCAGACTTACCAGCTCCAACAGCTTCTCTATCACCTTCAGAAATCACTTCTACAGATTTCTCAGCATCATCCCTCTTCCTCTTAAAAGAAGACGCTGGCTGAGCAACAGATTGGGCAGCGTCCCCACCACCTTCCTTCACAACCTCAGAGGCATCAGTAGTCTTTTCCTTTTTCTTCTTAAGGAAGGACTGAAAACGCGACGGGTCGAGGAGAGGAACTCGTCCACCTACACAGAGCAACAAAAGTCAGATTAAACCAAACATATGAAGAACAAAAACAAAAGCCAAACATTACCTATGTAGGCCTTCAAACCCTCACTATCACCTGAATTGTGATAATGAAGAACCTCGGGGATAGACAAACACTCCCCATCAGCAAAATACTCTACTAAAAAATCTAACACCCACTATTCCTCCTCACTCCGTTTAACAGCCTCATGAATCTGACACGGCTCCGAACACCAATAGAGAGGAAATCTCTCTATCAGCTCGTCGTCCAGATAAAACAAGTACTCGGCCTCGACTGACCGCACTTTCACAAACAGGGACTTAAAATTTTTGAAAGAGGATTTATAAAGAAGGAAAATGGAACGTCCAGAAAAACTGCTCAAACATACCCACAACCCCTTCCGAACCCCTTTTGACTGGAATAGCGAGAAAAATAAAGAAAGAGAACAAGAAAAAGACAGAAACTCCATAACATTGAAAAGCATGAAGAAACACCCAAGAATTTGGGTGTAACTGAGAAGGTGCGCAATTCAGTTGAATCAACACATCACACTCAAAAGCAGAGAAAGGAAGCTTCACACCAAGTTCAATAAAGCAAGGAGTATACATATAAAAGTATTGCCAATCACCCCTCCTTTCGAAAACCCTATCGTCACTAGAACAGTAAAGTAACTTGACACCCACACCAGAACCTTCCTTTACCACCCGCTAGCCCTCGAGTTCACACATGGACTCAGCATCAATATACGATGAATACCGAGTCCTAACGTCATCATGAACCCAATGATATGGGTTATCTTTCTTCTCTTCAACAGCCGTTTTTTTATCTTTCTCTTTCACCATTTCAAAAGTAAAAACAACAGTAAAATAAGAAAGGGAACTAACCTTTAGAAGTCATAGTGAAGGTTAAACAGGTAGAATGTGAAGCAGCAAAATGTCAATTTCAAGCCAAGAATCAAATATTATTACAAAAGCCCACTACCTTAGTGGGCACACTAAATGATAACCGTTGAGGACATCGAAAACCCAAAAAGTGGAGGGGCGCATTAATCGCAGCGCATTTCACAACGCAGAAAACTTCTTCCTTCCAAGCAATATCTCTTCCTAGGGGCCAAAAACAAAAAAAAAAAACAAAAAACACAACAAAACTACAATATAAACAAATAATGAAGGCACACGGGAAATCTTACAGGAGGATGAATACACAAAGCTTGCCTGTCACTTGAAGCACAGAGCCAGACAAGCTTGGGGACTATGACGTGTACCCCGAAAAGCTCGGTAACAAATCCCACTATCCTAACCGACCACAAAATCTGAAAACAAGCAAGCCGAACAGAAACCACAACATGATCACAATCACGCACAAGTCAAATATCATTTCCTAGCCTTTACCAATGACAACGAAACTCACTATCTAAACCGATAATATCGGAACAAACAAATAGAAGATAACACTTCACTCATCTATAAAACGAGACCAAATAGCTCAGAGGAAGTCAGGTCACAAAAAACTCATTCTGATTTTATTTCTCTTATTTTCTCATAACTCACATTCTCACTTGAGCGTCGGAGTGCTTTTTGCAGGTGTTCCCGCCGCCGTGTTTTGCATCACCGAAGTCATATACTGCTCTCTTCCAGACGACGTATAGCTCATATTGAGGCCGAACAGTCACGCAAGGGAGCCGTATACCCCAGCTACTTTGAAACGGAACAAAACACTTGCCCAGGAAAGAAACTAACAAATATCAGCCATGGGATAATGTTATTCCCCTTTACATCATTAGACATTAAGATGACAAGTTCTTGATGTGGTGTGTCTATGAAAGAAAACCCGAACTTCTTCTCTAAACGATGCTTAGCAACCAATCTGCACAATAATTCCCTTCCCTAAACCTTAAACTCTAATAATAATATCCTTTAAATATCGGGGTTTAGTTCCATAGAGATTTTAATTTTATAGGACCACGAATTTTCGGTTGGCTTTTGGGCTAGTAATTGAATTTCGAAGACACTCACTCATAATCGAAAGGCCCAAATTTGATTTGCTAAAGATATTGTACTTGAAAGAAAAGATTCTCCAGATCAAGTAAAGGCACTCCGAAACTGCCCAATGAAATTAAACTTGGTCAGGCCCAGGACCAAATACTACTAATGGACCAGCTAAGAAAACATCCCTTAAAAAAAGGGAAAAGAAAACAAAGAAAAAATTTATTAAAAAAAATGAAGAAAAAAGAAAAAAATGTTGTGCTGAGCTGTCAAATCCAATAATTCTTCGTCTTCGAATTTTCACATGTTTTATCCACTTTATTGAAACACTGCTATACCACATACCAAATAATAGTTAGGGCTGACAATAGGTAGGATATGGTAAAATTTGGATTCTATTCTGATCTTATTTGGGGGTTGAAAACTTTCTTAATACTCTATCCTACTCTATCTGCAGGTTGAGAATCGCTCAACCATAACCCTATGCGCACCCTAAAGTTCTAAATTCTACCCTATCTGATCCTACCCGCATAAAAATAAAAAAAATTTCAAGCAAATATAAAATTCAACCATTCCAATTTTTATACGTATTAATAAAACAGAAAATAAAAAACTAAGTTCAAATTAAAATTAAAAACAGTAAAATTTTAAAGAAAACTAACATAAAATTACAAAGAATATGATCATCAACTAACTTAGTGGTTATTTTAAGTTTTTGTAAAAGGAAGATTGAGTTTTACACTCACTTTTTTCACTATATACATAACTTTTACATATATATTATATAATATATTAGGGGTGCAGATAGAATAGGGTACTGAACCCGTACCCTACCTTACCCGCAGGCAAACTTGCACCGCGCGCATCCTATCCTACCTGCAGTGAGTCGGATAGACAACTTTACTCAAATAGGTTGGTCCGAATTGAGTACCTGTGGATAGAGTATATATTGCCAGCCGCCCTAGTGATAGCTGATAAAACATTTGTCATGTAGCACGTAATACAATACCAAAATATCTTTGGAACAATAAACGACTGAAATGGTATTGACACAGCATTGACTTTGTTGTTATATGATAAGAGAGTTTCAAAGCAACCCACGCTATGTATGATTTGCAGCTGATGGGTTCATTTGCGTAGTGCTATATATGCAAACATTTCTAGGAATTAACAAATAGATATCGGTCTATTATAATACCATATTTTTTTACATCAATTTACACATATTTAACCATTTTATTTATTCTCTTCATTAACAAAAGAATCTAATATGATTTGTAATACATTAAATTTCTATATTTTTTATTTTAAATAAAATTATTCATCAATTTAATCAATTTCTTTTTTTAAT
>NC_029794.2:105584595-105669438 GCF_000816755.2 Arachis ipaensis | reverse complement strand
TTTTTTAATTTTACTAAAAAATTAATATATTTAAACAAAATAATTATTCGAATACATTATTTTTTAAATGAATCTAAGAGAGATTAAAAAACAGTTATTTTGGTATATAAGAATGATCGCGTAATTTTCAAAAGTACAATGCCACGAGTCACTACAAGAAACAAAGGGTTTAGTCACGGAAAAAATCGTGGCTAAACTCCAAGATAATGGTAGCAACCATACATTGACCACGAAAAAATATTTGTGGCTAATCGAGGGGTTGTATTTTCAATTTGTCACAATTTTGGAGTTATTAGCCACAGTTTTAAACATCGTGGAGACCTTCAAAGAGCCACGTTTTGTATATCATCATTGCCCACGCATAATTCCGTGGCTAAATAAAATTAATCAAATCGAAAAGTATAATTCTACCACACTTCATCCATAGCTAATTTGTGCAGGCTGGGTTTTTCAACCACAATTTTTTCTGTGGCTAATGTCGGATTATTTAATCACGCTATTTTTGTGGCTAATTCGCACTATTTTTCATATACCATTCGTGACTAATTTGTGCTAATTTGCTACGTTTTTTTTCCGTAACTAAGTTTTTTTATTATTTTATAATATGCAGCCTTTGTTTTTGTTTGACCGTGACTAATTGAACAGTTTTATTAAATTAAAATTTATATTTATGTGTCTAAACTTGTATACAACAAGAAATAACAAAAATTCTAACATAAATAAGAAAAATTCTAACATCTTCTAGAGTAAATATATTTAAAATGTCAACTATTATTTATTAACTACGCTAACTAAATGTCTGATATATCACCAGTGCAGAACTGTCAATTGGATTTTGGTTTCTTCATATTCATCTTGCTTTTTCTCTAATGATTCAATAGAAAAAAAAAAGTTAAAATACCATTTTACTTGCTCTTCTAGCATTATTTTTACTACCAACGGCATGTGATACTAGAAGCCTCTTTCGATTTTTTCTATTTTGCAAGCATTGTTTATAAAATTTATAAACATAAAAAATAAAGGTAATATTGTTATAAAAATAACAAGAATAAAAGATAACAGTAATAAAACAAAAAAATTAATATAATAGTACTACTAAAAAAAAACTAAGTTATTACCTTTGTCTTAAGATTCGTGTAGTGATGCGCAAAAGCCGCCCACTCAATGGGAGGTATATCTGAATCAATCTTAGTTGCTAGAATTTTTTGTTTTGTTTTATTAGCATAAAAATAAATATTCTGTGACGAATATTTGTAGGCTTTCCATCGATCATCCAATGTCTTCAGTTCCCATTTAATACCAGTAGCATAATCAAACTCAAAATTTTCCTTCAAAATATTTATACACAACGTTAAAATTCATATTAAAAATATTCATTAAATAATAGTATTTTTCATAGTTATTACATCATAAAATCCAATCAAGGAGTTGAGAGTTACAAACATTCAAAATCAAATAGACAAGAAAAACATGAATATATAATCACACGTATCTAGTGGACATTAATCATGACAATAACTATACAAGCAAATAGAATAGGAATATATAATCACACATTTCTAGTGTTATTCTTCTATCATAATAATATCCCCAATTACAGCATCTTATACACCAATATATCCACTTCAACCCTTTTTTAAAAAATCAAGAGACACCTTTTAACATTTCTAAAATAGTTTGTTCATCCTTTTACTTATTTTTCTCAAAGCACTGTTTTCTAACATGATTTATAACAACCACTAAAATTAGTACATGTATCATTTTAAGTAAAAAATAAAAAATAAAAAACAGACCTAATAAGTGAAAAAACAAGCCAATTCTATACAAATTGGGCAAAAAAAATATTTTTTTTTATGAGAGAATAATAAATACAAAAAAATTGTATGTACATTTGTAATTTAAACTATATAATATGAGAAAACAATCATAAATAGATAAAGTACCCCATATAAGTAGTATACCAACCACTTAGAGCTACAATGAGCAATTTTATACAACATAAAAAGTTTTAAAATGTCTAAAGTATATATACTTATTTCAATGTAGTTTCACTACTTTTTTGTGTTGTCTTCAGCATCTCATCCCATCTTTGAATTGAAATTGGATACAGTGTTGCTCTACGGGCCATTAAACCCAAAAATTGTACCAGTAAATTCGAGCCATTATCTCGACCTTGTCCATGGCCATCAAGTTCCATCATGACTTTTTCATCATTTTTCAAATGCCAAACTTAAATGGTCGTCATTTTGTGAGTTGTGATTTCTCCCGTAGAAGTGTCTACAACCGAATGCAAAATTTAATAAAAGAAATAAACCAAATATTAGAACTCAACAAATCACGTAAAAATTTGAAATTGTATGTACCTTTGACATTCACAACTAAGGGGTCATTATGATCTTTTGGTATGTGCAGTTAGTTATTCTGTTATCACTGTATCATGCTCATTTGTCATATCTATATCCAAAGATCTAGCATTGTCTTGATTGAGACTTATTTTATCCAACCCCTGCAAATTCTTCATTGTTGTTGATATTCTGTGGTTGTCGTAGTTCTGTTAGAAGGACCTCTCCTGAACTATTACGTTTTTGCTTCATAAGAAAATATGCAAAAAAAAGAAAAAAAACTAACAAATAACACCAAAATAAAGAAAGAAAAATTCGGTATTTTGGGTTTAGAGAAAGTTGTATCATATGATAGGACTCATATAACGTGGATAAAGAAAGTGCCTTCAGGTGCTATAGAGATTAAGAGTCAAAACACGACGTTAACAGTTAACAAGAGTGATGGGAAGTTATGTTGGACTTTTTCCATGGTTACTTTAATTATCCACTAAAAACTACATTAAAAGTTAAGTGCACTTTAAAATTTTAAATATTGAAAATTCAGTTTGGTCATTGTTGTTTAAGTGGTCCTTTTACATTTTTTTTTCTTAAAAATATTTTTTTATTCTACAATAACCAAAATACCATTTTAATAAATCTACGACCCTCACAATTTCTCACTTCATGTGGGCGATGATTCAAATAATACACTATCATTTAATTATTTTTCTATTATGAACGAAATAATACAGTAAAAGTTATACATTAAGTCAATTTTGTAAATGTTTTTACCTGAAAAATTTAATGTTTAATAAATTTTAATTACTAAGTCAGTTATTAAAATTTAATTTCATTAGACAAATTAATCATCACATAAATTTTAATTTCATTTTAGTACCTTAATGTTTAGCATCCCTTTTCATGGCTGCCATTATCACTTATCTTTTGGACCTCTTCATGAAATTAGAATGGTAGAATATAATTGCAAGCACTGATTGAAACGAATGAAGACGACCAAATATCAAAAAGTATTACTACTGCATTGATCATTATCGAAATTAAATAAAAAGAAAGTAGAAAATAGTTCGCTAAAAGGGAAGAAAGTTTTGATGAATTTGACATAATTTATGTATCATTTAAGTGCTATATTGGGCTAGCCAATCACATTTACCAGTGCTTGTATTTTTTCAATCAAAGATTAGCTACTACATATTAGAAGATAACTTAATTTAAAGTTTAATGATAAGTTCTTTAATGTTAGATTTATAATTTTTCCATGCGAAAATTGCCCCACATTAAGGATAATTTTTAGAGTTTGTTTTTTAATTTATTTTTTTAATCTAAATTGTCAATGATAAGTTCTTTAAATAATTAATAAAAAAAATGTCTCCTATAATTTAAGTGCTAATAACAGATTTCTCATAAGTTTAATAAAAAATAGATAATTATCTTCTTATCTTTATTTTTAGTTTCTGCAATGTCTTTTACCTTAATATATTTCTCATAATTTTAGTCAAAAGCAATAATTGAACAGTTAAGGTTATCTTATAGCATTAGACATTTTAATATGATATCATGATATATTGTTCACTATCATTATAAATGAACATTAAATCTATAGAACCATAAAGCCTAATAGTTGTTTAATAACAAAATTAAATATTCTCATAATATTATTATAAAAACATTCATGTTTATCTAAATTCTCTGAGACCTTGAATAACTCTAGAGTAACAAATTATCTAGAATGTATTAATATTGTCTAATTCAGCTATTTCATCATCATCATCCCATTCATTACCATAGTTTTTGTCAACATCCATTTCATCCTGTTCTGCTTCATTATCATCGTCTCTCGTCAACTGAAACTCTTTAAGATTCTCTACTTGTTACTCATAAAATGGTATGTCCTCCATTGTAAGAATCGGGCTTAATTAATCGTTTAGTTAAGTAATTAATATTTTCCAAATTAGGTTCCAAAAAGTTGGAGTGAGAATTTGAGGATTTAAATATGATTTTTGGACTCAGTAGGTTTTTTTGAGTCAGAAAATAGGTTTTTTGTGAAAAACTGCAAACCGGCAGTTGAACGGTTCAAGTCTGCCCGATACTGCATGAGAAAAAATGAAAACAGTCAAAAACCTTAGAAAAATATTAGAAGTCGAAAACCGGGCGTTAATTTTAAAGGTTTGGCCCGAAGTTGGGCCAAACGGGCTAAAAATGCTAACGGGTTGGACCGGACCCAAGTTGGGCCCAAGCCCAACATATATAAGTCCTTTAAGTGAATCCTTTTCAGCCATCAACACTCACAAAACACAAACACCAGCTGCATGAGAAGAGAGAAAAGAGAAGGGGAAAACACTATTCACTTCCCACTTCAACTCGCGATATCTCGAGCTACCGTGCTTCGATTCGCGTGCCGTTAGTGGCTACGCGAAGCTCTCTCTGAGCCCGTAATTTCTATCTAAGCCTTGTAGTAATTTTCTCGAGATTTTATGTCCAGTTTCCTGCACTAAGCTTTTTGAGTTTTTGGGTTTTAGATTAAGTGAAATTTTATGATCTTGAGTGTTTATGTACACTCTAATCCTTGCTTAGCATTGGATTTTGGCTTCCAAAGCTGTTGGAAAAGGTAAGAGGTCTTGAACCCTTGTGAAATTTCAATTATAGTGAGTCCTAGGTTGATTTGTGATGATTTATGTGTATATAGTTTGATTATTGTGAGTGTGGGACTTGTTGGTGCTTGTTGGAGTGGAATTGGAGGCTTGCTTGTGGTTGAAAGCTTGCTTGTCCTCAATTTGGGGTTTTGGTGCATATTGGAAATCGGCCAAGGTATGATTTCGGTTTCCTCTATGTAGTATATAATATTCATGGACACTTAGGCTAGTGACCTATAGGATAGGTTTGATTTGATGTGGTTGTTGATGATAGTTGGTTGATGATGTATGATGAATTGAATTTGTTAATGTTGATAAGTAATGATGTGGGGGTATAATGTTTGATGAATTTGAATGAATATATATATATTGTTGGCTCTTGATATAAAGCATGAATGATATGGATAATGAGAATTTATAGAGGTGGAATGATGATCGATGATTGTGCTGATGGAGGATTAATTTAATGTTATATATATATATATATATATATATGACCCAAGAGGGTAGTTTGTGCTGTAAAGGGAAGTTTGGAATTGATTTAGTTGGATGTGGCTTGAGAATTTGGAAAATTGAGTACTTGTGAACTTTTGGTAAAGAGAGAATTTTGGTGAACTTTGTCTGATCATAACTCATGCCTCAGTTTTTAAAATTTGTTGAATTTTCTTTAGAATTAAAGTCCATTGAAAACTCTTCAAAATGATATAAAGTTTGTAAAACTTGGACTTTTGTAGAGGAAGTTATGATCATTCAAAGTTTGGTGTTAAAATCTAAAATTCTGCAAAGTTGCAGAATTTTGTAATTTCTAGTATGTGCACACGCACAGCCTTGTGCGCACGCACACCTCTGCGAAATTTTACATCTGTGCACACGCACAAACCTGTGCGTATGCAAATGCAGAGGAACGAAAACTGTTTAGAGCGCTAGCACAGCTTGTGCGCGCACATACCCAATGAATGTTTACAACCTGTGCGTATGCACAGCCCTGTGCGCACGCACACATTGGGAAGGTCAGTCTGTTGAGTGCGCTAGCACAACTTGTGCGAGCGAATAGACTTGTGAACTTTTGCACTTATGTGTACGCACACCTCTATGCGTACACACACGTTTTGAAACTTCTCCTGGGCGTGCACACGCACACGCCCTGTTTCTCAAACTTAAATTTTGTTTTCAACTATTTCACCTCCACAACAAGATTGTAAGCTTCTGTAACACCATTTTAAGACTCTTGGGCCTAATTTTGGGCATTTAAAACATGGGAAAGAATGTAAGGGATTTAGTTGATATTATTTTAAAAAGTTAGAAAACGGAGGCTTAGGTTTCTGGTGAACTGAGGATGGGTTGATGGCATGTGAAGGTGGACTGGTATGTGAAATGAGAATTGACGAACTGTTGAGTTCGGAACTGAAATGTGAAATGACAGTGGTTGAGATGAGTCGAGGACTCTGAATGAGATGATGGATCCATGTTATACTGAAAATGTTTTCTAAAAACCACTGAAGTACTGATTTATACTAAGATTACGAGACACTATGCGCTCGGCAGGGACGGCGGTTGGATCTCGCCTGTCAAGGTAGTGGCTACTGAAAAATGATGAGACGTTATGCACCCGGCAGGGACAGCGGTTGGATCCCGCCTGTCGAGGTAGTGGCGGCGGTGTAAGGGCGGTGGTTCGTCCCACTTGCGTTGAGATGTGAGGTCTGTGCCAATAGTATCCCGCTCGCATCCCTTCGGATCAATATAGTGTACAGGCACAAAACCCTGGATAGTGATCCGAGCACTATATCTCAGGGGTTCCCAATAATGATTCCGATGGGCGACATCTCCATGGAGATGTGTCGGGTTGGCAGTTGAACCGACAATGTGATATCACAGCCAATAGGACAGGCATTCATTATGTGTATTTTCTATCTGTTTGTTTGCTTTGTCGACTTGCAAGTATGCCTAATTGAATAAAATGCCAAATTGCTACTTGAATTACTTGCCTTATATGCTTCTACTTGTGTTTTACTTGCATTGTATATAATTGTGTTTTCTACTGGGATTGAGGAGGCTCGGAAGGCGGTGGCGATGTGATCGCATGGAGGATAGGTTGGTGAAGGCTGTGGGACAGCGGAGATCTGATAGGCTATAAAATCCCCTAAGTTATATTATCCTTTTTATATGTTAAGGTTTAAGTTATGTTAAGGTTTGAATTATGCTTTATTGTTCTAGTACGCTTTAAGATTGAATCTTGTGATGGATATGAAGTCTAGGATTGCCTTTGGCATCCCGGGGTCTTATATCCTACATCACTGGGCACTGTTACCATACTGAGAACCTCCAGTTCTCATACCATATTTCTGTTGTGTTTTTCAGATGTAGGTCGCAACCCACCTCAGTGAGTTGCTTGGATGGTGACAGGATCCTGTTACTCTTGGAGTCTTTTTGATGTATTTTGTTATATATCTCTCACTTTTGTATTTTGTTTTGCCTAGAGGCTTGTATTGAGAGAGAAAAACTTGTATAAGCTGATTTTACTGTCTAGTTCTGTTTTGTCTGTATATATGGCTAGCCGGCTTAAACTCCGCGAGCCGTGGCTAGGTTCTTATGATATTATACTACTATCTTTTGCTATATTATATCTATATCTTGTGCTTTAAGTTAGAAGCTTCGTTAGTACTCTTTGCGCTTTTCAACTCCTGTTTTTGAGCTATATCCTTCATCAGGCTTCTAGAATATATTAATCCTTCTATATATTATATATATGAGCTTTAGAACTGTCGTAACCTTTGATTAACCTTTGCTTTATGACGTGAGGTAAAGCTTATGCTAATTAGGGTGTTACATCCACCATATCTAATTCTTCCTCATTCAAATCCCCATATCATATAAATCTCTGGGTTTCATATGACAAACAGAAGACCAACCATCATCAACTGGATCATCAATATAGTAAACCATTCTTGCATCTATTGCAAGAATAAATGACTCATCTGATTCATTATCACCGGTGTGTATCAAGTTAGTAATTTTACACTTGTGATCCCAAATTGATCTATCTTGATTCCCTTGTTAAGTGTGGTATCAATCCAAATACATTTAAACAACACAACCCTCATCTTGCCAAAGTAGTCTAACTCTATCATATCTACCACTCTACCATAGTATGTATTGTCACTTGCTACTATAACAGGGTTCATGCCATTTGAAACACTATTAGTAATAGTAGACATAACCACGCCACTATTTTGTGTTTTAAGTCCTTGATCTTTGTTCATTGTACGAAACTTAAACCCATGAACGTTATACTCCTCAAACCTCTTCACAACATCATTAGGCCCTTGTTCAAGCCACTTGATTTTGAGAGTGATATCTAGATTATCGTTTTTGCGACCTACATGTGTTAATAGATTAGAATTCCAAAATGTGATCCTAAATTATAGTTAGGAACAAACAAGTTTACAAAATGTAAATGATTTACATAATCCCTAAATCACTCATGGAATTTGGCATGGATGTAGTCTTCAACGAGTTTGGTTGCATTTTTTCTACCACGGTATATTCTGGCAATCTCACATCTACACTTTCTGATAAAGTAGACTATGGTTACGTAACCATTATAGAAAATAATTGAAATTTAAGTTAGAAATAACAACATAACTCACTCGCGAAAGTTGTCCACGACTGAACAGTTTGTCAACACATAACGATGGGCCTGAAATTTCTCAATTGGTGTTAATGAACAAATCTTGTGAGCTCCACAAGATATTCCTAAGGCTGCAAAAATCTTAGATAAGATAGTAGAAAAACTACTAGAAGTGTTGTCATTTTGGTCATCGTTGCGCCTAGGTCGGTTGAACCTTGTCTCAATATTGTCATCCTCTAAATATCTATAGTAGAAAGTTAGACATTTCTCTATTATGTAACCTTCAGCTATGCACCCTTCCGGTGCAGCCTTGTTACGGACATAAGATTTTAAATGTCCCAGGGCCCTAATATCAGGAAGAGAAAATTAGTTATCCATAAAAAATATACAGAACAAATAGATTCAATTAAAACTTGTTAGCATGCCAAAATTTACCTTTCAACAGGATACATCCATCTGTAGTGCACTAGACCCGCAATCATTGCCTCCTCTACGAGATGAATAACTAGATGAACCATAATAGTAAAAAATGCTAGAGGAAATATAATTTTCATATGACAGAGCGTCAAAACAATCCGCTGTCGTAGTCTATCTAAATTCTTAAGGGATAGTGATTTGCCTGAGACTTCTGTAAAATAGTTGCACAGCTCGATAAGCACAGATGTAACCTCCTTAGGCAAAGATCTTCTAAGAGCAATTAACAAGATATGTTCTAGAAAAATGTGTGAATCATGGCTCTTTAGACCGATTACCTTTCATTTTTTAATATCGACACATCTAGAAATATTTGAAGAGTAACCATCTAGAAAAGATATACTCTTTAGGACACCCAGAAAAATATCTTTGTCAGCATTTGTTTGTCATCAAGTACAGTAAAAAGCACATTATCACAAATATTTTTCTCTATGTACATCATGTCAAGACAATGACGAATAAGATTATCCTTCCAATATGGTAAATCCCAGAAAATACTCCTCTTTTTCCATTATAGTAGGGTGTTGCCATCATTGAGTGCATCTTGAGGTCTTTTTTAACGACTCTCAATTTGGGACAAAATCCTTCTGCCTGATAATGTTGTAGGTGGGCCTCTTAGTTCTATATGGTCATCAAAAGAGTGTTTATTGTGTCTATACTCGTGGTCATCAGGTAACCACCGACGATATCCCATAAAGCAATACTTCATGCCAAACTTCAACCTTTTGGAGATTGTATCAAAGTTACATGATGGACAAGTAAGGCTCGTATGTGTATTCCACCCAAACAGATTATCAAGACTTGGAAAATCACTAATAGTCTGAAATAATGCAGCATGGATACGAAACATGTTACCATCAATAGAATCATAGACATCAACACCTCTCCATAATTTGTTCAACTCACAATAAATAAGTGGTTGCAAAAAAAGTATCAATATTATTTTCTGTTAGAAAATTATTTTAATTTTCTAATTTATTTGTGGGCAATACATATATTAATTATAATCACAAATTATGCTATTTTAAATTAAATAACTTATATAAAGGTGATCTCATTTATTGTTATAAATGCTAAATTGAATAAGTCATGATTACTTTTGATTTGGAATTAAATGAGAATAAAACCAAATATTATCTTTTGTTCTTTAGATAATTATCTTTTGGATTTTAGATATATTATCTTTTGGACTTTAGATACTATTTTATTTGGGCTTTAGGGTTTAATGGGTGCCATGCTCAAATATAAATAGTGCCTTCAGGGTTTCGGTCCCTAATATACCAAAGCCGCCTTTGTCGCTCTTTTCCCATAAGAAGAGTTACAATTCAGCCCTAGGGATACAGAAGGCTTTGGTTGAGGAAGATCGAAAGAACCACAAGATCGAAATCCTTCCATCAATTTCTGATTTCTACGAGTAAAGATACACTTCCGCATTATGATATATTTTTGGTGATTCAATATAGATGATCTGGGTTAATAAAATAATTTATTTTAACAAATGGTATTAGAGCCATCTATGATTGAATCTTCGAAAAATAATAAATTTATTTTTGTTTGTATTCGATTTTTCGATTTAGATTTGTGGAATCAAATTTAAATCCATGAAGTTTCTATTTTCTTGCGTAAGAGCGGATTTCAATATTTATTAATGGAATGATATTATATACATTGAATAAAAAAATGAGAAGAATCATTCGATCATATTATTATTATAATAATTATCATTCAATTATATGAAATTCTTGATTCTTGTTGCCCTTCTGAAATTGATGCAATACTGTGGATTTATATATATCACGAGTTTCTCAAGAAAATTTTATAAATTTTGATCCTATCACGTGAAGCATGACAATTGATATATCAATTGTATATATGTATTTCGTATTTATTAAATTATAATTATCTCAGATTTAATTGTTTGTACCATTAATTTGGTATAAAATTAATGGATTATCCTCTTGGGATATAAGGATTATTATACCTACTAATTTTATAAAGATTTAGTTTTGGAATAAATTGATTGAACATTATGCTACCAAAATAGCCTCTTTTGTGAAAATTGATTTATTCAAAAATATTAGAAATATGGTGATATATAATTTATGCGAATATTAGTCAGCCTAAAGGAAGGTCTATATTTGGATGAATTATATACACATATTGATGGTAAATACATATTTGGGTAACTGATTAAGAATAAAGTAATGTTTATTATTTATGCGGACAATAATTGGCCCAAAGGAAGTTTATTGTTTGGCCAAATAATAAGCATTGCACACTTTTGTTTATTTTCTATTAATTATGGGATCAATAATTGGCCCAAAGGAAGGTTATTGTTTGGCCAATTAATAGAAAATATATACGGTAATAAATAGGTTTCCAAGTTTAAGTTTCCATGTGCGCATTAAGTCGGTCCAAAGAAAGGCTTCATGTGTGACAGAAATTTTGACAATATTTGATTACTGCAATGAGAATGTCACTTACAATTAGTTTTTCTATCCAAAGATTGAAAATTAATGTTGTTCTAGATATCTCAATATGGATTTTTCCCATTATTTAACTAATATTTACTGCATGTTCTTTTTGTTCTATCCAGAAACTATGGCTTCAGCTACTGATGAGCGGATAATTTATACGCTTTTTGGCATTGTTTTTAGTATGTTTTTAGTATATTTTAGTTAATTTTTATTATGTTTTTATTAGTTTTTATTCAAAAATCATATTTCTGGACTTTACTAAGAGTTTGTATGTTTTTCTATGATTTCAGGTATTTTCTGGCTGAAATTGAGGGACCTGATAAAAAATCTGATTCAGAGGCTGAAAAAGGACTACAGATGTTGTTGGATTCTGACCTCCTTGCACTCAAAGTGGAATTTCTGGAGCTACAGAAGCCCAATTGGGGCGCTCTTAATTGCGTTGGAAAGTAGACATCCTGGGCTTTCCAGGATTATATAATAGTCTATACTTTTCCCGAGATTTGATGGCCCAAACGGCATTCAAAGTCAGCCTAAAATTTCTGGCGTAAAATGCCCAAACTGGCACCAGAATTGGAGTTAAACGCCCAAACTGGCACCAGAACTGGCGTTTAACTCCAAGAAAAGCCTATGCACATGAAAGCTTCAATGCTTAGCCCAAGCACACACCAAGTGGGCCCCGGAAGTAGATTTCTGCATCATTTACTTATTTCTGTAAACCCTAGGTTACTAGTTCATTATAAATAGGACCTTTTACTATTGTATTCTCATCTATCCTTTAATCATCCTTTTTTTCATCTTTTAATCATGTTTTGATGATTGAACCCTCTTTGGGAGGCTGGCCATTCGGCCATGCCTGGACCTTTTGTTCTTATGTATTTTCAACGGTGGAGTTTCTACACCCCATAGATTAAGGTGTGGAGCTCTGCTGTTCCTCATGAATTAATGCAAAGTACTATTATTTTTCTATTCAACTCAAGCCTATTTCTTCTCCAAGATATTCATTCACACTCAAGAACATGATGAATGTGATGATTATGTGACACTCATCACCATTCTCACTTATGAACGCGTGCCTGACAACCACTTCCGTTCTACATGCAAACAAGCTTGAATGTGTATCTCTTGGGTTTCTAATCTCAGATTAGAACCTTCATGGTATAGGCTAGAACTATTAGCAGCCATTTCTGAGATCCGGAAAGTCTAAACCTTGTCTGTGGTATTCTGAGTAGGATCTGGGAAGGGATGAATGTGACAAGCTTCAAACTCGCGAGTGTTGGGCGTAGTGACAGACGCAAAAGGATCAATGGATCCTATTCCAACATGATCGAGAACTGACAGATGATTAGCCGTGCGGTGACAGTGCATTTGGACCATTTTTACTGAGAGGACGGGAGGTAGCCATTGACAACGGTGAAACCCAACATAAAGCTTGCCATGGAAAGGAGTATGAATGATTGGATGAAGACAATAGGAAAGCAGAAGTTCAGGAGGAACAAAGCATCTTCATACGCTTATCTGAAATTCTCACCAATGAATTACATAAGTATCCCTATCTTATTTTATATTTTATTCATATTTTAACTATCAATTCTCCATAACCATTTGAATCCGCCTGACTGAGATTTACAAGATGACCATAGCTTGCTTCAAGCCGACAATCTCCGTGGGATCGACCCTTACTCACGTAAGGTTTATTACTTGGACGACCCAGTGCACTTGCTGGTTAGTTGTGCAGAGTTGTGACAAAGAGTTGAGATTACAATTCTACGTACCAAGTTGTTGGCGCCATTGATGATCACAATTTCGTGCACCAGCTACCAATGTTTCTGCACAAATTAACAGTATTCCTATGCTGAATGGTTCAAACTTTAAAGTTTGGAAAGATACCGTGGAGATTGTCTTTGGTTGTATGGATCTTGATATATCTCTTCGAGAGGAGAAATCCACTTGTTAGAATAAATTATTTTATTAACCCAAATCATCCATATTGAATCACAAAAAATATATCATAATGCGGAAGCGTACCTTTACTCGTAGAAATCAGAAATTGATGGAAGGATTTAGATCTTGTGGTTCTTTCGATCTTCCTCAACCAAAGCCTTCTGTATCCCTAGGGATGAATTGTAACTCTTCTGATGGGGAAAGAGCGACAAAGGCGGCTTTGGTATATTGGAGACCGAAACCCTGAAGGCACTATTTATATTTGAGCATGGCACCCATTAAACCTTAAAGTCCAAATAAAATAGTATCTAAAGTCCAAAAGATAATATATCTAAAATCCAAAAGATAATTATCTAAAGAACAAAAGATAATATCTAGTTTTATTCTCATTTAATTCCAACTCAAAAGTAATTATGACTTATTCAATTTAGCATTTTATAACAATAAATGAGATGACCTTTATATAAGTCATTTAATTTGAAATAGCATAATTTGTGATTATAATTAATATATGTATTGGCCACAAACAAATTAAGAAATTAAAATAATTTCCTAACATTTCCAAGAATATTTGGACCAGGAATTATCATAGACATTATAAGGAAAGTAATAAACCACTATTTTATGGTTTATCTTGTGCTAATTTGAGTGATTTTTACCAAGTCTTTGCACACTTATTCATACAAATTGCATGATTTTACAATTCCTTCCCAATTTTGTTCTATGGTTGAAAACTTACTTCCTAAGCTTTTAAATTGTCTATTTTAATCCCCATTTATACCATTCGATGCCGTGATCTGTGCGTTAAGTGTTTTCAGGATGTATAGGGCAGGAATGGGTTAGAGGATGGAGAGGAAGCTTGCAAAGATGGAAGGAACACAAGAATTGAAGGAGATAACCAGCGAGGATCGACGCGCACGCATGGCTGACGCGTGCGCGTGATTTGGTGATTTTTACAGCGACGCGTGCGCGCACCTGACGCGTATGCGTGACACGTGGAGATGACCATCGATGCGTACGCGTGACTGACGCGTACGCGTGACATGCGCCACGTGCAGAAAATGCAGAAGACGCTGGGGGCGATTTTTGGGTTGATTTTGGACCCAGTTTTTGGCCCAGAAACGCAGACTAGAGCCAGGGGACAAGCAGAGACTCAACACACATTCTCATTCTCATAGTTTTTAGTTTTAGTTTGAATCTTAGAGAGAAAACACTCATTCTTCTAGGTTTTCTTCACATTCATAGTTTTAGAGTTTATTGCTTTCGATTTGGATATTTAGAAGAGTTACTACCTCCGTTGAAGTTTCCTTTATTCTAGTTTGTTTCCTTATTCCTTTACTCTTTTAATTTCTCATTAACCTTGTTCAGATAAGGATGTTTATGGTTTTGGAATTTATTAAAGCAAGGAACTATTTTTACCTTTAATTAATTTTCAGTTATTATTTTAACTAATTTATCATGTCTTCTTTTTATTCTCTTTTATGGTTTATGAAAATGGCATTCATATCAATGGAGTAGACTCCCAACTTGACTTGGGAGTTGATTAAAAGGAGACCCTTGAGTTGGAATACTCAAGTGTTAATTTTAATTGGAAATTGTTGGCCAATTCTCTAGTCACTAACGCTAATCCTTCCATAAGGAGAGGATTAGGACTTGTGAATAAGAGTTAGCTCAATTACTTGACTTTCCTTTATTCGGTAAGGGTTAACTAAGTAAAAACAACAACCTCTTACTGTTACACTTGAGAAAATCCAACAAGGATAGAACTTCCGATTAATCTTCTTCCGGTCAAGGCTTTATTTTAAATTATATAAATTCTGTCGTTAATTTTGATTGCTTTAATTCATAATTATTTTAATTTCCCGTTCTCCAACTCTAAAATTTCTCGGAAAAATTCCTGACTAATAAAATAGCACTCTTTTGTCAACTCATTGGGAGACGACCTGGGAATTCTACTCCCAGTATTTTATTCTTAATTTGTGACAACCCTTTTAAATTGATAAGCGGAATTTTCGACGGTTAAGAACTGTACTTGCAATGCTATTTTCACTATAAATTCTTAATCGGCAAATTTACGCACATCAAATTTTTGGCGCCGTTGCCGGGGAGTTGCAACAGTGTGCTAAATTATTGGTTGGTGTAAATAATTTTTATTTTACATTTTTCATATTTTATTTTATTTTATTACCATGTGCTGTATGTTTCTTTCATTGAATGACACGTTCATTGCCTGATCTGAGCTTAGCCGCGTTTGATCCTGAAATTGAAAGAACTATTTCACGTATTAGGCGAGCTCGGTGTCGGTTAGCCTCTGAGGGTGGTGAAGTAGTTACTACCAATTCACCAGTCTCTTCTGAAGGCGAATCTGAAACACCATTTGAGGAAGAAACAAGCTCATCTTCTACTGATTCTGTTGATTTATGTGCAGGTAATATGGCGGAGCCCAGAAAGATTACTCTCCAGGAAGCAGGAGCTCCGGACTTTACGCTGCAACCGTATCAAGCGCGTCACCCAAATATGGCTGCAGATTTTGAACTGAAGACTGCGCTAATCAACCTACTACCCAAGTTTCATGGCTTACCAGCTCAAGAGCCTATCAAGAACCTTAGAGATTTTCAGACAGCCTGCTCAACTACTAGGCATCATGGTGCAGATGAGACTACTATTTAGCTATATGCCTTCCTGTTTTCTCTTGAGGGAAAGGCAAGGGAGTAGTTCTACACTCAACTTGAAGAAGTTGTTACTAATTGGGATCTGCTCAGAAGGGAATTCCTGGACAAATACTTCCCCGCTGATGTTACAGACAGAGTGAGGAAAGAAATTTTCTGCATTATTCAAGGCGAATCAGAGACTCTTTATGAGTATTGGAAACACTTCAAGAATCTGCTAGACTCATGTCTTCACCATAAGATTGACAAGCTGGTGTTGATTAGCTATTTCACACAAGGCATGAAGCCTCAAGATAAGACTACATTGGATGCTGCGAGTAATGGCTCTCTGAAGAAGTACAAGACGGCGATAGAAGCGTGGCAACTGATCACCGATCTAGCTAAGTCTACCTGGAATGTTAGGCACAGGAACAACCATCCCAAGGCTATTGCGGAGGTTTCCTCTAGTAGTAAGACTGCTGCTCTCACACAGACTCTTGGAGAGATGACCAACATACTGAAGCAGCTACAACTGAATCAACAACAACCTTAGCCTCCCCCACAACAACAGTGTCAACAGTTGGTTCCTCAGAGAGTGTGCAGAATATGTGCCTGCTATACTCATTACACTGATGAGTGTCTGAAGAACGAAACTCTCGCGCGATCTAGAATTTTCACAAATAAATTTCCGTTGTAAGTATAGCTTCTAGACCGACAAGAATTCTTTTCTTACAAAAGTTTGGTTGTCACAAGTAACAAAACCTAATAAAATTTATAACCGAAGTATTTAAACCTCGGGTTGTCTTCTCAAGGAATTGCAGGGAGGTATGATTTATTATTGGTTATGTAAATCAGTATATTTTTGGATTTTTGAAATAGAGAACAAGTAATTTAAATAACAAGAAAAATAAATTAATAATTAATAAAATCTCTTGGCAAAGTATGAGAAATTGAAGTCCTATCCTTGTTATCCTTATCAGGTGTGATGAGAATTGGATTCTGCTCCCACTTTAATTAACCCTTGCTAAACAAAGGAGAGTTAAGTGGACTAACTAATTTGATCCTCAAGTCCTAGTCAACTCCTATGGAAAGACTAGAGTTATTGGAGTACAACTTAACCAGCAGAGAATTCTAATTTCAATCAACAGCTGAGTTTGATAACTCAAGTGTTGCTAATTACTTAACCAAAAGCCAAAAGGGGAAAATATCCTAAATTAAATTAAAAGCATTCATAAATAAAATAAAGCAAAATTAAATCTGAAAATACCTCAATTTATATTAATTAAGAAAATCCTAACATGAATGGTTCATAAGCCAAATTGAAAAGATAAATGACAATTAAAGTAATAGAATCAATAAAGGTAGAAAATAAATTAAAGGAATATTGAACCTGTGATTGAAGAAGAAATAAACCTAACCTTTAAGAGGAATCCTAATCCTAAATTCTAAGAGAGAGGAGAGAACCTCTCTCTCTAAAACTACATCTAATCCTAAGATTGTGTATATTAAATCTTTTTTTATGAATGAATGAATTTTCCTACTTTATAGCCTTTAATCTGTGTTTTCTGGGCCAAAAACTGGGCCAGAAACAGCCCAGAAATCGCTGGGGGCGAAATCTACCACGCTGATTTTTGTCACTGCGATGCGTCCACGTGGAGCACGCATTCGCGTCGCCTAGCTCTACGGCCGTGAAGAATTGAAGATTGATGGTTTAGAAGTTATAGTAAACTCTCGTTGCAAGTATAGTTACTAAACCAAGCAATCAACCCTTCATACAAACGTTTTGGTTGTCACAAGTAACAAACCCCTTTAAAATTGATAACCGAGTATTTAAACCTCGGGTCGTCTTCTCAAGGAATTGCAGTGAAGTATGTTCTTATTATTGATTATGAGTCTTGTAAATTGGGGGTTTTGAAAGTAAGGAAGTAGTATGTTAAATGATAAGAAAAATAAAATAGTAATAATAAAATAAACTCTTGGCAAGGTAATAGAATTGGAAGTCCTATCCTTGTAAATTGTGATGAGAATTGGATTTTAATCCCACTTTGTTAACCTCTAACTATGAAAGTAAATCAAGTGGATTAATTAGCTTAATCCTCAGGTCCTAGTCGATTCCTATGGAAAGACTAGAGTTATTGGAGTAACTCCCAATTTCAACCACTGCTTTATTTGACAGCTCAAGCGTTACCAATTACTTAACCAAAGCCAAAAGGAAGAAAATATCTAAATTAAATTAAAAGCATTCATAAATAGAATAAAACATTCATAAACTGAAATACCTCAATTTGTACTAATAAAGATATCAAATGTAACATGGAAAAGTTCATAAATTAAATTGGGAAAATAAAAAGAAAATTGAACCTGATAAAAAGAAACAATCCTGAAAGTAAGAAAAATCCTAATCCTAAATCCTAAGAGAGAGGAGAGAACTTCTCTCTCTAAAAACTACATCTAAATCCTAAAATTGTGTATTGTGAGCTTGTTTATGAATGAATGCATTCCCCCACTTTATAGCCTCTAATCTGTGTGTTCTGGGCTGAAAACTGGGTCAAAAGCAGCCCAGAAATCGCCCCCAGCGATTTTTATTACGTTCAGGTCGCGGGAAAGTGACGCAGAGGCGTCGTCCACGCGTTCGTGCGGATTGAAGTTCGCAGATGCGACGCGGGCGCGTCATTCACGCGTTCGCGTCGCCTAACTTCGGGGCAGTGATGTTAGGATTTTTGCCAATAAAGAATTTTATAAAAACAGTCGCGTTGTAGATATAGTCTCTAAACCAACAGAAATCCCTTCGTACAAACGTTTTGGTTGTCACAAGTAACAAACCCCTTTAAAATTGATAACCGAGTATTTAAACCTCGGGTCGTCTTCTCAAGGAATTGCAGGGAGGTATGTTCTTATTATTGGTTATGACGGTTGTAAATTGGGGGGTTTTGGGAAGAAGGAGCAAGTAATGTAAGATAACAAGTCGTTAAAATAATAAATAACAAAGCTCTTGGCAAGGTATAAGAGCTGGAAGTCCTATCCTGGTTATCCTTATCAATTGTGATGAGAATTGGATTTTTTCTCCCACTTTGTTAACCTCTAACTATGAAGGTAAGTTAAGTGGATGAATTAATTTTTATTCCTCAGATCCTAGTCTTTTTTTGAGAAAAGTTAGAGTTATTGGAACTCGAATTAATTCTTGAAGAATTCCAATTTTCAATCAATAATGA
Organism: Arachis ipaensis; assembly: GCF_000816755.2. Classification (NCBI taxonomy): domain Eukaryota; kingdom Viridiplantae; phylum Streptophyta; class Magnoliopsida; order Fabales; family Fabaceae; genus Arachis; species Arachis ipaensis. The sequence goes on along the minus strand of NC_029794.2, from coordinate 105,650,086 downwards.
GTTTGATAACTCAAGTGTCTCCAATGACTTAATCAAAGCCAAGAGGGAAAATTCTAAATTAAATTAAAAGCATCAATATAAATAAAGCAAAGCAATCTTGAATCTGAAATACCTCAAATAATATTAATTAAGAAAATTATAACATGAATGTAGCATAAGCCAAATAGGCAACATAACTAATATAAGCATTAAAGTATTTGAAAGTAAGAGATAAATATAAAGTAAAAGAACATTGAACCTGGGATTGAGAGGCACTCCTAAAACTAAGAGAAATTCTAAATCCTAAACCTAAGAGAGAGGAGAGAACCTCTCTCTCTAAAAACTACATCTAAATCCTAAAATTGTGAATGTGAAAACTTATTTATGAATGGATGCATTCCCCTACTTTATAGCCTCTAATCTGTGTGTTCTGGGCTAAAAACTGGGTCAAAAACAGCCCAGAAATCGCCGGAGAAGAAATCTGCCACGCTGGTTTTTCGTCACTGCGACGCATCCCCATAGAGCACGCGTTCGCGTCGCCTAGCGTCAGGGCAACTATAGCATATTATATATCAAATCGAAGCCCCGGACGTTAGCTTTCCAACGCAACTGGAACCGCATCATTTGGACCTTTGTAGCTAAAGTTATAGCCGTTTGAGTGCGAAGAGGTCAGGCTGGACAGCCTAGCAATTTCTCCAACTTCTTGTATTCCTTCCACTTTTGCATGCTTCATTTCCATCCTCTAAGCCATTCCTGCCCTGTAATCTCTGAAAACACTTAACACACATATCAAGGCATCTAATGGTGATAAGGGGAAATTAATTTTTGGTAATTAAAAGGCTCGGGAAGCAAGTTTCCAATTATAGAATAAAATTAGGAAGGAAATATAAAACCATGCAAATATTATGAATAAGTGGGTAAAGAGTTGATAAAATTCACTCAATTGAGCACAAGATAAACCATAAAATAGTGGTTTATCAGGCAGCTATGGCAAGTTATATATCAAATCGAAGCCCCGGATGTTAGCTTTCCAACGCAACTGGAACTGCATCATTTGGATATCTGTAACTCAAGTTATGACCGTTTGAGTGCAGAGAGGTCAGGCTGGACAGCTTTAGCAGTTCCTTCAGTTTCTTGTATTCCTTCCACTTTTGCATGCTTCCTTTCCATCCTCTAAGCCATTCCTGCCCTGTAATCTCTGAAAACACTTAACACACATATCAAGGCATCTAATGGTGATAATAGAGGATTAATATTAGCAATATAAAGGCCAAAGAAGCATGTTCTCAATCATAGCACAAAATCAGGAAGGAAAATATAAAACATGCAAATAGTATGAATAAGTGGGTAAATAGTTGATAAAAACCACTCAATTGAGTATAAGATAAACCATAAAATAGTGGTTTATCAACCTCCCCATACTTAAACATTAGCATGTCCTCATGCTAAGCTCAAGAGAAGCTATAAAGGAGTGAAGAGGAATGGTAAAATGTATGAAATGCAATTCTATCTATATGAATGCAACTAAATGAAAAATGTTTCTACCAACTTGGTGAAAAGTAAATAAATCTCCAAGAATAAATATGAACTAGATTTCACTAATTCAAATCACAAAATAAAGTACAAGTAGACTTGCAGAAGAAAATAGCTCATGAAAGCCGGGAACAAGGAATCGAGCATCGAACCCTCACTGGTAGTGTATACACTCTAATCACTCAAGTGTTTAAGGTTTGATTCTCTCAATTCTCTACTAACCTTGCTTTCTAAGGCTTGCTCTTCATCTAACAATCAACATAAATTTAATGCACAGATACACATATCAAGAGGTCTTTTAAGGGTTGTAATGAGGTTAGGGTCAAGGTAGGATTGTATTCGGCCAAGTGGACTAAAATCTAAATCCTTAATTAACTTAAACTTTTCCCACCTAACTTAAGACAATCCATGTAATTACAATGCAAAATCTAACTACCCATTAACTATGTTTTCCACATATTCATGCATCCGATTTTGAGTACAGTACATATGCATTGCTTTCATCATTTACTTTGGGGCATTTTGTCCCCTTTTTCTTATTTGCTCTTTTTCTTTTCTTTTTCTCACTTCTTTTTTTTTTTGCTTTTTTTTATTTTTTTTGTATATATCTATATTATTATTTTTTTTCTTTTATTTTTCTCAATGCATATGATTAAATTATTGAATGCATGAACATGTCCCAAACATTTCTTTCATATTTTCAGAAAATTCTAACATACTCAATTCTCAAACCAAATATTTCCAAAGCCAATTTCTCCACACTTAAATCATAAGCACTCTCACTAGTCTAAGCTAACCAAGGATTCACATTAAGGGCATTATTGTTTTTTGCTTAGAGTTAATGATGTGCTAAAGTAAAGAACAAAGGGGTAAAATAGGCTCAAAATTGGTTTGCAAGGGATAATGAAAGGTAAGGCCATATGGGTATGTAAGCTCAGTGAAATAACGGCCTCAATCATGTAAGTGTATGCATACATCAAACCATGGAAATATAGAATTAAGCAAGACATAGATCACAATTTTAGAAAGAGCAACACACATCAAAAATAAAATATTGGTTGATAAGATGCAACCAATCAAATAGGCTTAGAATCTCACTGGTTTTGTGTGTTCGAGCTCTAAACCATGTTCCAAAATAATATTTCTTCAAACAAGTGTAACAAAAAATTTTATTCAAATTAGTGAAGTATTATAAAAAGTTTCTTGAAAAAGAAAATATTACTTTAACCAAGTGGTGGTAAAATATGCAGAAAATCAAATAAATATGCAATCAAACATGCAAATGCAACAATTAACAAAGAAAATAAAATATTGGTGTTGAGAAGAAAATACTAACCCATGGAGATCGGTATCAACCTCCCCACACTTAAAGATTGCACCGTCCTCGGTGCATGCTAAGATGTACAAGTGGACGGGTTGTTCCAACTGATGCTTTTCTCTAAAGATTGTGCAGATGGACTTGTCTGTCTCCCCATGTAAACGTCTTCCGGTTCCCTTCCAGGTGGCCATCCTGAAAGAAAAAAAAAGGGAAGAAAATTAACCCAAAAGTAAAGATAAGAAAATAAATAAAGTATGGGTGGATTAATGCCAATTGATAAGGGTCTCATTTACATGGAAGCTTCAACATGTACGTGAGAAAACAATAGAAGCACATGGCATACCAGTGGTGCAGAATTTGCAACACAGGGGAGGAGCATGGGTAATGAAAATATCAATATAAGTTCATGTCAATACAAATGAAGTGCAAGTATCATAAAAGATTGGCATTGACAGATAATTAATATCATCCCACATTGTAAAACAAGTCACTAAGCACCAAAATAATTCAAAAAAGGATGCAACAGTTGAATAAGAACATTTGAACAACAATGGAAAATAATAAATTTAGAAAAGAAAATAAAAAATATGCACAAAATTAAAATGCAATGAATGAAAATATACAAATAAATAAAATAAAATGAAAGTGAAAAAGGATGAGAAGTTAAAAAGATGAAGAAAAAGAAAGTAAGAAAGGAGAGAGAAAGAAGAAAAGATAGAAGAAATTAGGATTAGAAAAGAAAAGATAAGATAGTTGGCGCTGATCTGGATAAGTTGTGCGACGCATGCGACGCGGACATGTGGTTCACGCGTTCGCGTGGATAGCGCTTCTATGAAGTGACACAGACGCGTGGGTCACGCGTTCGCGTGGAGTGATTTGTGCCATTAGCGCGAGTGCAGCCTCGCGTTCGCGCAACTCTCTATTCGAAACTCTTTTTGCCAAATTTTTGGGTGACGCGGTCGCGTGAGTGGCCATTTTTGAATAAACGATGCGAACGCATGGGGCACGCGTTCGCGTGGTAAGGCTTGTGCTTCTAGCACCGTTCCAGCCTTACTCCAGTACAACTTTCGGCCATGCACCCCTTTTACGTCGATTTGCTGGAGCACGCGTTCGCGTGGGTGACGCGGACGCGTGGGAGGCTATTTTTCCAAATGACGCAGCCGCGTGGGTCACGCGGACGCGTGGGCATGTTTGTGCCTAAAGCGCGCCTCCAGCCACGCTTTCGCGTGACTCTCTATTTACTTTCTTTTCTTCACAATGCACTGGTGACGCGGGCGCGTGGGGCACGCTATCGCATCGCATGCGATTTTTTTTTTTAATAATGCAGTATGCAGAATGCAATGCTAATATGAATGTTATGCAAAACTCTAGGTTCAATACAATAAAATAAAATAAAACTCGAAAACAAATAAAACTAAATAAAAATTGAAAAAGAACGATTATACCATGGTGGGTTGTCTCCCACCTAGCACTTTTAGTTAAAGTCCTTAAGTTGGACATTTGGGGAGTCCTTTGTTATGGTGGCTTGTGCTTGTACTGATCATTGAATCTCCACCAATGTTTGCAATTCCAGTATCCTCCAGGATCCCAAACTAGGCGCAAAAAGCCTTCAAGCAAGGTGAAGCAAGTGACAAGGCCCCAAGAGTGTTGATTTCTAGACTGAATTCCGGGGTCCCAGACCTTGCTTTTATACCCGTCTTCTTGTTGATCATCATGATTTCATCCGGGTGATAAGCAATCCGAATTCTCACTAAGACATCCAAACAGCTTCCTAAACCCATTCAATTGAGAATTGTACCAACCTTTGTACTTCAATTTGGAGCATGCAACCATATTGAACCTTGCATGACAATTCCTACCACTAACCATCTCCCGCTTGCTCTTATAGCCACAAAGAGCTCTAAGCTGATCATCTGTCTCAAGCAAAGCATATTCAAGTGAGCTAATTAAGGTTAGAGATGAGAGATTTACCCACTTGAATGAAGGGATGGATGGTGATGGTTTTGGGGGAGAGGTCTCCAACAACTTTGGCAAGGTGATTTCCAGCTCAATTCCCTTGTGCTCTTCTTTGACAATTTCCACCTCTTTGCAAACTTCTTCAATATCAACCTCTTCTAGCTTTCTTCCAATTCAATCTCTTCTTCATTGCTCACCAAGGGCATGGGAGGCTGTGCTTCTTCTTCTTTAATCTCCATCTCTTGACCAACCTCTTCCAAGTCTTCAACTATGATATGCCTTGGAGGTTGTACACCCTCCTCAACATCAAATGCAACCGTCTTGGAAGGAGGTTCTATGTCTTGACTTTCCCATGGAGGTTCAGCATCTCCTAAGTCTTCAACCAATTCTTATTCTTCAATAATTCCGGCTTCCTCCACTTGTTCCAGTACAAATTCATGCTCCTTACTGTCCACTGGAGTTTCTAATGTCTCATTCATGCTACGTTCTTCATTAGATTGTCCACATGAAGCCATAGGGGTTCTTTGAGTGTCCGAACGTCGGGAAGCTAATTGATTTATCGCTTGATTTAGTTGATATAGAGTTGCATGAAATTGATCCACTGTTTCCTTGAGACAGTCCGTTGATTCTTGTTTCGCTTGGGTATCATAAGTAGGACCATAAGGCTCTTGGATTGATGGATATGGATATGGTGCATATGGAGGTGGTGGTTCTTGGGAGTAATTGGGTTGGAATTGGGGTAGTTCTATATACGGTTCATAAGGTGGTTGGTATGGTGGATGAGGGTTAGGGTCATATGGAGGTGAATGGTGGAAAGGGGCTTGTGAGTATGGTGGTCCAAAGTCATGTTGTGGAGGGGGTTCATAATCATATGGTGGGCCTTGTTGGTAATTACAAGGGGGTCCACCATATTCATCATCTTGGTACGCTCCCTGGAATGGCTCTTGACCATAATAATTTGGTGGAGGTTGGTTGTCACGGAAGGGTCCACCATAACTATTGTCTTGACATACATTGTTGAATGGCCGTGGTCCGTGGTATCTGGGAGGGGGTTGTTGCCTAAAGGGTTGATCAGATCCTCGTGGCTCCCTCCATCTCTGATTGTTTTGACCTTGATGCATGTTCCTGTTATAATTTCTATTCCTTGCAACAACATTGGGACCAAACTCAAAGCGAGAGGGGTGAGATCTCATAATAGCAAATAAAAATTAAAAACGAAAATAAAAACAAATTTTAAATTAAAAGGTTATTGAAATTTAAATTTTTTAATTTGAAAATTAAATTTTAAATTTTAAAAATTTAAATTTTGAAAATTTTAAAATTTGAATTTTAAATTTTAAAATTTGAATTTTAAATTTTAAAAATTTAAATTTTGAAAATTTTAAAATTTGAATTTTAAATTTTAAAATTTGAATTTTGAAAATTGAAATTTGAAATTTTGAAATTTGAGTTTTAAATTTTGAATTTTTTTGAATTTAATGAGGAAAGAGAAAAACAATAAAATGACACCAAACTTAAAAATTTTTAGATCAAAACGAAGAAAACAACTAAGAACAACTTGAAGGTCAAGATGAACACGAAGAACAACTCGAAGATCAAGATGAACACCAAAAAAAAATTTTGTTTTTTGAAAAATTTTTAATAACTAAATAAAAACCAATAACCTCTTAATTTACGAAAAAGCAAAAATAAAAACAAAAATAAAAACAAATAAACAGGTAAAAAGCAAATATTTACAATAACCAATAATAAGGCACATGTTTGTAATTTCCCGGCAACGGTGCCATTTTTTTGAAGAATTGAAGATTGATGGTTTAGAAGTTATAGTAAACTCTCGTTGCAAGTATAGTTACTAAACCAAGCAATCAACCCTTCTTACAAATGTTTTGGTTGTCACAAGTAACAAACCCTTTAAAATTGATAGCCGAGTATTTAAACCTCGGGTTGTCTTCTTAAGGAATTGCAGGAAAGTATGTTCTTATTATTGGTTATGAGTCTTGTAAATTGGAGGTTTTGAAAGTAAGGAAGCAGTATGTTAAATGATAAGAAAAATAAAATAGTAATAATAAAATAAACTCTTGGCAAGGTAATAGAATTGGAAGTCATATCCTTGTCAATTGTGATGAGAATTGGATTTTAATCCCACTTTGTTAACCTCTAACTATGAAGGTAAATCAAGTGGATTAATTAGCTTAATCCTCAGGTCCTAGTCAATTCCTATGGAAAGACTAGAGTTATTGGAGCAACTCCCAATTTCAACCACTGCTTTATTTGACAGCTCAAGCGTTACCAATTACTTAACCAAAGCCAAAAGGAAGAAAATATCTAAATTAAATTAAAAGCATTCATAAATAGAATAAAACATTCATAAACTGAAATACCTCAATTTGTACTAAAAAAGATATCAAATGTAACATGGAAAAGTTCATAAATTAAATTGGGAAAATAAAAGAAAAATTGAACCTGATAAAAAGAAACAATCCTGAAAGTAAGAAAAATCCTAATCCTAAATCCTAAGAGAGAGGAGAGAACCTCTCTCTCTAAAAACTACATCTAAATCCTAAAATTGTGTATTGTGAGCTTGTTTATGAATGGATGCATTCTCCCACTTTATAGCCTCTAATCTGTGTATTCTGGGCTGAAAACTGGGTCAAAAGTAGCTCAGAAATCGCCCCTAGTGATTTATGTTACATTCAGATCGCGGAAAAGTGACGCGGAGGCGTCGTCCACGCGTTCGCACGGATTGAAGTTCGCAGATGCGACACAGGCGCATCATTCACGCGTTCGCGTCACCTAACTTCAGGGCAGCTATGGCAAATTATATATCAAATCGAAGCCCCGGACGTTAGCTTTCCATCGCAACTAGAACTGCATCATTTGGACCGCTGTAGCTCAAGTTATGACTGTTTGAGTGTAGAGAGGTCAGACTGGACAGCTTTAGCAGTTCCTTCAGTTTCTTGTATTCCTTCCACTTTTGCATGCTTCCTTTCCATCCTCTAAGTCATTTCTGCCCTGTAATCTCTGAAAATACTTAACACACATATCAAGGCATCTAATGGTGATAAGAGATGATTAATATTAGCAATATAAAGGCCAAAGAAGTATGTTCTCAATCATAGCACAAAATTAGGAAGGAAAATGTAAAAGATGCAAATAGTATGAATAAGTGGGTAAAGAGTTGATAAAAACCACTCAATTGAGCACAAGATAAACCATAAAATAGTGGTTTTTCAGGCCACTATAGAAAATTATATATCAAATCGAAGCCCCGGACGTTAGCTTTCCAACGCATTTGGAACCGCATTATTTGGACCTCTGTAGCTCAAGTTATGGTCGATTTAGTATCAGAAGGTCAGGCTGGCAGCTTTGCAGTTCCTTCAATTTCTTGTATTCCTTCCACTTTTGCATGCTTCCTTTCCATCCTCTAAGCCATTCCTGCCATGTAATCTCTGAAATCACTTAACATACATATCATGGCATCAAATGGTAATAAGAGAGGATTAATAGAAAGATAAACATAACTTATCAATGCACATGGATTTTTAATTTTTCTAATCTCACATGAGTAGGTACCCAAATTCCCAATATTTTATCAAAGTAAAAATATAACACATTCCCTTATTAACCTATGTTCCCACGGTTCCCCACACTTAATTGTTACACAATCTCTATCTTAAGCTAACCAAAGATTCAATTGGGTATTTAATTATTTTTCCGCTTAAGGCTAGTGATGTGGTAAAATATAGAACAAATGGGGATAAAAAGGCTCAAGGTGGCTAACAAGGGTGATGTAAAAGATATGCTTATTTGGGATAAGTGAGCTAATAACAAATAATGGCCTTAATCATATGCAAGCATGTAAATACACTAAATAGTGGACATATAGAATGGAACAAAGCAAAGATTGCAATCATAGAGAAGAAAACACACAAGAATAAAAATTTATGGTCAAATAATGTAACCATATAAATAAGCTCAAAATCTCACAGGTTGTGTGTTCTTAGCTTTTTAAACTATGTTCCAAATACAACTTCAAACAAGTTTTAATAGAAAAAAATTTTCAATTTAAATTAGTGAAATACTATAAAAATTTCTTGAAAAAGAAAATATTACTTCAACCAAGTAGTAACTAAATGCGTAAAATCAAGAAAACATCTAATCAAATATGCAGATGCAACAATGAACTAATAAAGAAAATAAGATATTGGTGTTGAGAAGAAAATAACTAACCCATGGAGATCGGTATCGACCTCCCCACACTTAAAGATTGCACCGTCCTCGATGCATGCTAAGATGTGCAAGTGGAAGTGTTGCTTCAACTAATGCTTTTCTCTAAAGATTGTGCTGATGGACTTGTCTGTTGCCCCATGTAAACGTTTTCTGTTTTCCTTCCTTGGTGGCCATCCTGAAAGAAGAGGAAAAAGAAGAAAAGTAACCCAGGAATAAAGAGAAGAAAATAAATAAAGTATGGGTGGGTTAATGCCAAATAATGAGGGGCTCAATTACATGGTAGCTACAACATGCAAGTGAGAAAATAATAGAAGCACATGGCATACCAGTGGTGCAAAATTTGCAACAAAGGGGAGGAATGTGGGTAATGAAAGTATCAGTATAAGTTCATGTCAATGCAAATGGAGTGCAGGTATCATAAAAGATTGGCATTGGCAGATAATTAATATCATCCCACAGTGTAAAACAAGTCACTAAGCACCAAAATAATTCAAGAAAAGATGCAACATTTGAATAGGAAAATTTAACACCAATGGAAAAAATAATGAACGTAGAAAAGAAAATAAAAATATGCACAGAATTAAAATGCAATGAATGAAAGTATGCAATTAAGTAAAATAGAATGAAAGCGAAGAAGGATGAAGAGTTAAAGAGATGAAGTAAGACAGAAAGAAAAAAGAAGAAAAGATAGAAGAAATTAGGATTAGAAAAGAAAAGATAAGATAATTGGCACTAATCTGGATAAGTTGTGCGGTGCAGGTGATGCGGATGTGTGGATCACGCGTTCGCATGATTGGCGGTAATTTCAAGTGACGCGGACGCGTGGGGCATGCGTTCACATGACTTGATTTGTGCTAGTGGTGTGAGAGCAGCCTCGTGTTCGCACAACTCTCTGTTTAGTTTGCTTATTGCCAAAATTTGGGGTGACGCGTTCGCGTGGGTGACGCGATCTCGCGTGAATGGCATGATTTTGTAAAACGACGCGGCCGCGTGGGGCACGCGGTCTCGTGGTAAGGCTTGTACTTCTAGCATCTTTCCAGCCTAGCTCCATCATGACTCTCTACCATATACCCATTTACGTCGATTTTGCAGAGTCACGCGGTTGCGTGGGTAACGCGGACGCGGGGGAGGCTATTTCGCAAACGACGCGAATGCGTTAGCGACGTGTTCGCGTGGGCATGGTTGTGCCTAAGGCACGCCTCCAGCCACGCTTTTGCGTGACTTTCTGTTCAAATTGCTTTTCTTCCCAACGCACCTGCGATGCGGACGCGTCAGCGACGCTTATGCGTCGCGTGCATTTTTTTTATGCAAAATGCAGAATGCAATATGCAGATGCTAAAGCAAACATTATGAATGACACTAATAAAATTAAAATAAAATAAACTAGGAATAAAAGGAAGGTTTATACCATAGTGGGTTGTCTCCCACCTAGCACTTTTAGTTAAAGTCCTTAAGTTGGACATTTGATGAGTTCCTTGTTATGGTGGCTTGTGCTTGAACTCATCCAGGAATCTCCACCAATGTTTGTGATTCCAATGGCCTTTGGGATCCCAAACTAGGTGCAGAAAGCCTTCAAGCAGGTTAAAGCAAGTGACAAGGCCCCAAGAGTGTTGATTTCTAGACTAAATTCCGGGGTCCCAGACTTTGCTTTTACACCCGTCTTCTTGTTGACCATCTTTGTCCCAATCGGGTGGTAAGCAATCCGAATTCTCACTGAGGCATCTAAACAGCTTCCTAGACTCATACAATTTAGTATTCTTCCAACCATGATAATTCAGCTGTGAGCTTCCTACCCCAATGAACCTAGGATTGTGTTGCCAAACACTAACCATCTCCCTCTTACTCTTAAAGCCACAAAGAACTCTAAGCTGACGGTCTGTCTCAAGTAAAGCATATTCAAGTGAGCTAATTAAGCTTAGAGGTGAGAGATTTACCTACTTGAATGAAGGGATGGATGGTGATGGCTTTGGGGGAGAGGTCTCCAACAACTTTGGCAGGGTGATTTTCAGCTCCATTCCCTCGGGCTCTTCTTTGACAACTTCCACCTCCTTGCAAGCTTCTTCAATATCAACCTCTTCCTCTTGGTAGCTTTCTTCTAATTCGATCTCTTCTTCATTGTTCACCAAGGGCATGGGAGGTTGTGCTTCTTCTTCTTTAATTTTCATGTCAAGTCCAATGGGAGAGGATTCAATTGTAGATAAGAATTCATCAATGATTGAATCCATCTCTTGATCAACCTCTTCAAAGTCTTCAACCATGATATGCCTTGGAGGTTGTACACCCTCCTCAACATCAATTTCAAATGTCTTTGAAGGAGGCTCTATAACTTGACTTTCCCATGGAGGTTCAGCATCTCCTAAGTCTTCAACCACTTCTTCCTCTTCAATAATTACAGCTTTCTCCACTTGTTCCAGTACAAAGTCATGCTCCGTACTGTCCACTGGAGTTTCTAGTATCTCCTTCATGCTACGTTCTTCATTAGATTGTCCACATAAAGCCATGGGGGTTTCTTGAGTGTCCGAACGTCGAGAAGGTAATCGATTTATCGCTTGATTCAATTGGTGAAGGGTTGCATGAAATTTTTCCACTATTTTCTTGAGACGATCCTGTGATTCTTGTTGCGCTCGACTATCATAAGTAGGACCATAAGGCTCTTGGGTTGATGGATATGGATATGGTGCATATGGAGGTGGTGGTTCTTGGGAGTAATTGGGTTGGAATTGGGGTGGTTTTATGTATGGTTCATATGGCTCATAAGGTGGTTGGTATGGTGGATAAGGGTCAGGGTCATATGGAGGTGTTTGGTTGTAGGGGGCTTGTGAGTATGGTGTTTGGTTGGTAACTACAAGGGGGTCCACCATATCTATCGTCTTGGTATGCACCTCGGAATGGCTCTTGGCTGTAGTAAATTGGTGGGTGATGGTTGTTACGAAAGGGTCCACCATAACTATTGTCTCGACATGCATTGTTGAATGGTCGTCGTCCATGGTAGTTTGGAAGGTGTTGTTGTCTAAAGGGTTGATCAGATCCTCGTGGCTCTGTCCATCTTTGATTGTTTTGACCTTGATGCATGTTCCTGTTATAGCTCCCATTCCTTTCAACATTATTAGAACTAAACTCAAAGCGACGGGGGTGAGAACTCATAGTGACTAATAAAAATTAAAAACAAAAATAAAAATAAATAAACAATCAAAATAAAATATTTACAATAACCAATAATAAGGCACACAGTTGCAAATCCCCGGCAACGGCACCATTTTGAAGAACGAAACTCTCGCGCGATCTAGAATTTTCACAAATAAATTTCCGTTGTAAGTATAGCTTCTAGACCGACAAGAATTCTTTTCTTACAAAAGTTTGGTTGTCACAAGTAACAAAACCCAATAAAACTTATAACCAAAGTATTTAAACCTCGGGTCGTCTTCTCAAGGAATTGCAGGGAGGTATGATTTATTATTGGTTATGTAAAACAGTATATTTTTGGGTTTTTGAAATAGGGAACAAGTAATTTAAATAACAAGAAAAATAAATTAATAATTAATAAAATCTCTTGGCAAGGTATGAGAAATTGAAGTCCTATCCTTGTTATCCTTATCAGGTGTGATGAGAATTGGATTCTGCTCCCACTTTTATTAACCCTTGCTAAACAAAGGAGAGTTAAGTGGACTAACTAATTTGATCCTCAAGTCCTAGTCAACTCCTATGGAAAGACTAGAGTTATTGGAGTACAAATTAACCAGCAGAGAATTCTAATTTCAATCAACAGCTGAGTTTGATAACTCAAGTGCTGCTAATTACTTAACCAAAGCCAAAAGGAAAAAATATCTTAAATTAAATTAAAAGCATTCATAAATAAAATAAAGCAAAATTAAATCTGAAAATAGCTCAATTTATATTAATTAAAAAAATCCTAACATGAATGGTTCATAAGCCAAATTGAAAAGATAAATGACAATTAAAGTAATAGAATCAATAAAGGTAGAAAATAAATTAAAGGAATATTGAACCTGTGATTGAAGAAGAAATAAACCTAACCTTTAAGAGGAATCCTAATCCTAAATCCTAAGAGAGAGGAGAGAACCTCTCTCTCTAAAACTACATCTAATCCTAAGATTGCGTATATTAAAGATTTTTTTATGAATGACTGGATTTCTCCACTTTATAGCCTCTAATCTGTGTTTTCTGGGCCGAAAACTGGGCCAGAAACAGCCCAGAAATCGCTGGGGGCAAAATCTGCCACGTTGATTTTCGTCACTGCGATGCGTTCTCGTGGAGCATGCGTTTGCGTCGCCTAGCTCTACGGTCACTATAGCAAATTATATATCAAATCGAAGCCCCGAACGTTATCTTTCCAACGCAACTGGAACTGCATTATTTGGACCTCAGTAGCTCAAGTTATGGTCAATTTAGTACCAGAAGGTCAGGCTGGCAGCTTTGTAGTTCCTTCAATTTCTTGTATTCCTTCCACTTTTGCATGCTTCCTTTCCATCCTCCAAGCCATTCCTGCCCTGTAATCTCTGAAATCACTTAACACACATATCATGGCATCGAATCGTAATAAGAGAGGATTAATATTAGCAAATATAAGGCCAAAGAAGCATGTTTTCAATCATAGCACAAAATCAGGAAGGAGAATATAAAACATGCATTTTGTATGAACAAGTGTATGAAAGATTGATAAAATCCACTCAATTGAGCACAAGATCAACCATAAAATAGTGGTTTATCAGTGTCCATAGCTCCAACAAGAAGACAACACCTTAGAAGCTACTCATAATTTCTATGAACGCCCGAATCAAGGATACTATCAACAAGGCGGCAATTATAACCAAGGTGGGAACTACAATCAACGTTGGCAAGATAACTCCAACCAAGGCTGGAGAGACAATTCCAACCAGGGGTGGAGAGATACTTCTAACCAAGGATAGAGGGACAACTACAACCGAGGAGGCAGAGACAACAATAGAAATTAGAGGTGGAACAACATCAACAACAACAACAGACAGCAGAACCAAAACCAGCCTTACAGAGCACCTCACCAAAGACAGTCCCAAGCGCCTCAAAACAACCAACAGCAGGCCCCTCAAATCACTTACCCCCCTTCTTCCTCTAATGATGAGATGCTTCGCACTATTGCGCAGGGACAACAAGACATTCAGAATTCAATTAACTCTTCCATAAATGGTCTTAGCTCCACCATACAAGCTCTCATCTCCCGGATGGAATCATTAGTGACCCCCAACAATCAACCTTCAAGCTCTAATGCACTTCTTTCTCAACCTTTATCCAACCCCAAAGGTGGAATCAATGCCATTACCTTGAGGTCTGGAACCACACTGCAAGAGAGGAGTCATGAGGAGCCAAGCTCAAAAGAAGATATCCAAGTTGAAGATATTGTTGAGGTGGAGGATGTTGAAGAAGAGGAGGAAGCACAAAACATGGTTGAAGAAGAAGTAGCTCAACCAAGGGATGGAATACCAAAAGAAGATGAAGTTACACGAGAAGCCATTCCCATTCTATTTCCACACCTTGCTAGGAAATCCAGGAAGCAGATGGAGCTAGACTCCAAGATGGTGGAGATCTTCAAAAAGGTTGAGGTAACGATTCCCCTTTTTGATGCCATCCGCCAGGTACCTAAGTATGCTAAGTTTTTAAAAGATTTATGCATGAATAAAGATAAAATACATGACTTAGAAACTATTCCTCTAGGTAGCTCTATTTCTGCTTTAATGGGTGATATACCGGAAAAATGTAGTGATCCAGGTCCATGCATGGTTACTATTACTATAGAAGGTGTAAAATTTTCTGACTGCATGTGTGATTTAGGCGCGTATGTGAGTATTATGCCATTATCTGTATATGATGCTTTGAGGCTCCCTCCCTTAAAAAGGTCGGCAACACGTTTTATTTTGGCAGATAAAAGCATCATCTCGGTAGTAGGAATTGCAGAGGACGTGCTGGTGAGCATTAAGGGGCTCACATTTCCTATTGACTTCTACATCTTGGAGATGCCCGCTAATGACTCAAGAAGACCATCATCCATCCTGCTTGGAAGGCCATTTCTAAAGACTTCATGGTTCAAGTTTGATGCCTTCTCACGGACTTACTCTTTCGAGATAGATGGTAGAGCAGTGAGCTTCAACCTGGATGAAGCTATGAAGCATCCTCCGGAAGATCATTCCGTCTTCCAGTGTGATATCATTGATGAAACTGTAGCTGCAGTTCACCAAGAAGAGGTAGAAGAGATTCACATAGAGCAAGGTGCAAGTGTGGGGAAGCCCTCTGAACAAAATGAAGACACCTTGCCACCATTACTAGCTCCAGATGATCAAGTACCCAGCCATGAGCAGAAAATGGAATTGAAACCCCTTCCACCCTACCTCAAGTATGCTTACCTTGAGGATAATTAGAAGCTCCCAGTTGTTATTGTAAGAGAACTTACTTCCCAACAGGAGGAGCAGCTGCTTGGTGTGCTGAGAAGACACAAGAAAGCAATTGGGTGGAGCTTGGCGAATATAGTAGGCATCAGCCCTCAAGTGTGTAAGCATCGGATATTTTTAGAAGAGGGAGCAAGGCCTGTCCGTCAACCTCAGAGGCGGCTGAACCCCACCATCTTAGAAGTTATCAAGAAGGAAGTGACCAGACTGCTTGAAGCTGATATTATCTATCCCATCTCAGATAGCGAATGGGTCAGCCCCGTACAAGTGGTGCCCAAGAAGTCTGGGGTCACAATAGTGAAGAATGAGCATGGAGAGCTCCTGACAACTAGAGTGTAGAATTCCTGGACCAACCAGGCTACTCGCAAGGATCACTACCCCCTGCCCTTCATCGATCATATGCTTGATCGTTTGTCAGGTAAATCACACTCCTACTTTCTAGATGATTACACTGGCTATTTTCAAATTAATATAGCTCCTGAAGATTAGGAGAAAACTACTTTTACATGTCCCTTTGGAACGTATGCATACAAGAGGATGCCTTTTGGCTTATGTAATGCACCGGCCACTTTCCAAAGGTGCATGATGAGTATTTTCTCAGATCTTATTAAGAGTTGTATGGAAGTTTTCATGGATGACTTTAGTGTGTATGGTGATTCTTTCAACCTTTGCTTGGATAGTTTAGCTAGAGTATTAGACAGGTGTGTTAGTTCAAACCTTGTATTAAATTTTGAAAAATGTCACTTTATGGTAAAACAAGGTATTGTTCTAGGACATGTTGTTTCTAATACTGGTATTTCAGTAGATCCAGCAAAGGTAGATGTCATTTCTAGTTTACCTTACCCCTCCTCCGTGAGGGAAGTTCGTTCGTTCCTTGGTCATGCAGGTTTTTATAAGAGATTTATCAAGGACTTCAGTAAGGTAGCATTGCCTTTATCCAGACTGCTGCAGAAGGATGTTGAGTTTGAGTTGAGTGAGGACTACATAGAAGCGTTTGATAAGCTGAAGATCGCCTTGACTCAAGCTCCGATTGTGAGAGGACCAGACTGGAGCCAGCCTTTTGAGATTATGTGTGATGCTTCCAACCATGCAGTAGGAGCGGCGCTGGCTCAGCGCGAAGGTAAGGACCATTTTATAATTGCTTATGCTTCTAAGACCTTAGACGCTGCTCAGTCTAATTATACTACCACTGAAAAGAGCTTATGGCTATTGTTTTTACTCTGGATAAATTCCGAGCCTACTTACTTGGTACTAAGGTGGTAGTATACTCAGACCATGCAGCTCTAAAATATTTATTAGCTAAAAAAGAGTCCAAACCAAGGTTAATACGTTGGATATTGTTGCTGCAAGAATTTGATTTAGAAATCAAGGATAGGAGTGGTTCCCAGAATTTAGTGGCGGACCACTTGAGTCACTGGTATGCGAAATTGTTACTCTGAGGTTGTAAAATTTGTTGTTCGTTCTCTCCCTGGCAATGGCGCCACAACTGGTGCACAATACCGTGGTCCAGACATAACTTCACAACTTCGCACAACTGACCAGCAAGTGCACTGGGTCGTCCAAGTAATAAAACCTTACGTGAGTAAGGGTCGATCCCACGGAGATTGTTGGTATGAAGCAAGCTATGGTCACCTTGTAAATCTCAGTCAGGCGGATATCAAATGGTTATGGAGTTTTCGAATAATAATAATAAATAAACAGAAAATAAAGATAGAAATACTTATGTAATTCATTGGTGAAAATTTCAGATAAGCATATAGAGATGCTTTTGTTCCTCTGAACCTCTGCTTTCCTGCTGTCTTCATCCAATCAGTCTTACTCCTTTCCTTGGCAAACTTTGTGTAAGGGCATCACCTTCGTCAATGGCTACATATCATCCTCTCTGTGAAAATTGTCCGATGCGCTGTCACTGCATGGCTAATCATCTGGAGGCATCACCGTTGTCAATGGCTACATCCCATCCTCTCTGTGAAAATGGTCCGATGCGTTGTCACTGCATGGCTAATCATCTGGAGGTTCTCGATCATACTGGAATAGGATTTACTATCCTTTTACGTCTGTTACTACACCCAGCACTCGCGATTTTGAAGTTCGTCACAGTCATTTAATCCCTGAATCCTACTCGGAATACCACAGACAAGGTTTAGACTTTCCGGATTCTCATGAATGCCGCCATCAATCTAGCTTATACCACGAAGACACTTAATAACTCGGACTCGGTCCCTTGTATTAGATATCCAAGAGAGATCCATTCAATCGAAGGTAGAACAGAAGTGGTTGTCAGGCACGCGTTCATAGGGAATGATGATGATTGTCACGTTCATCACATTCATGTTGAAGTGCGAATGAATATCTTAGAAGCGGAATAAGTTGAATTGAATATAAAACAGTAGTACTTTGCCTTAAATCATGAGGAACAGCAGAGCTCCACACCTTAATCTATGGAGTGCAGAAACTCTACCATTGAAA
This sequence comes from Arachis ipaensis, assembly GCF_000816755.2. NCBI lineage: Eukaryota > Viridiplantae > Streptophyta > Magnoliopsida > Fabales > Fabaceae > Arachis > Arachis ipaensis. The sequence continues at coordinate 105,632,164 of NC_029794.2, read as the reverse complement.
AATACATAAGTTAATATAGGGTAAGCATGGCCGAGTGGCCAGCCTCCCATGGAGGTCTAGAGATCTAAAAATGATCAAAAGATGATCCGAAGATGAAAATACAATAGTAAAAATTCCTATTTATACTAAACTAGTTACTAGGGTTTACAGAAGTAAATAATTGATTCATAAATCCACTTCCGGGGCCCACTTGGTGTGTGCTTGGGCTGAGCTTGAAGTTTACACGTGTAGAGGTCATTCTTGGAGTTGAACGCCAGTTTGTAACGTGTTTCTGGCGTTTAACTCCAGACTGCAGCGTAGAACTGGCGTTCAACGCCCTTTTGCGTCATCTAAACTCGGCCAAAGTATGGACTATTATATATTTCTGGAAAGCCCTGGATGTCTACTTTCCAACGCAATTGGAAGCGCGCCATTTTGAGTTCTGTAGCTCCAGAAAATCGACTTTGAGTGCAGGGAGGTCAGAATCCAACAGCATCAGCAGTCCTTCTTCTACCTCTGAATCTGATTTTTGCTCAAGTCCCTCAATTTCAGCCAGAAAATACCTGAAATCACAGAAAAACACACAAACTCATAGTAAAGTCCAGAAATGTGAATTTAACATAAAAACTAATGAAAACATCCCTAAAAGTAACTAGATCCTACTAAAAACATACTAAAAACAATGCCAAAAAGCGTATAAATTATCCGCTCATCAGTCACCTAGAGCACATTAAGACTGACTCCACTCCTATCCAAGATGCTTTTCCATTTGATGGCTTGCATGCAATATCTGAGGTAGTTCATTGGTTTGCACCTATAGCTAATTATTTAGCTAGTCATACCTTGCCTCCCAATTTTACTAAGCATCAAAAGGACAAGCTGAAAAGCGAGTCCAATTATTATATATGGAATGACCCATATTTATGGAGGTATGGTGCTGACCAGATAATTAGAAGGTGTGTGCCCCAATCAGAATTCCAGTGGTCCACTCTTTTTAAGGATGCTACTGCCTTCTGTAAATTTTGCTCCCCATGCCAAAGGTTTGGGAATATATCCAAGAGGGATGAGATGCCCCAACAGCTCATGTTATTCTGTGAAATTTTTTATGTTTGGGGTATTGACTTCATGGGTCCATTTCCAAACTCTAGTGGTTTCTTATACATATTGTTAGCTGTAGCTTATGTTTCTAAATGGGTGGAAGCAATTCCTACCCGTACTGATGATGCTAACATTGTTGTCTTATTTGTTAGAAACTATATTATCTGTCACTTTGGATCACCACGAGAAATCTTGAGTGATCAAGGCACTCACTTTTGTAACAGGAGATTAACAGGTCTACTGAAGAGACATGGCATTGTGCACAAGGTAGCAACAGCTTACCATTCCCAGACCAATGGGCAAGCTGAGGTGTCTAATAGGGAGATAAAGTGCATACTGGAGAAGATTGTCAAGCCTCATAGGAAGGACTGGAGCACCAGGCTTGTAGACGCGCTTTGGGCTTATCGGACAGCGTACAAGACACCCATCGGGATGAGTCCCTTCCGCCTAGTATACGGAAAGGTTTGTCACCTTCCAGTGGCAGTGGAACACAAGGCTTTCTGGGCTGTAAGTGAATACAACATGGGATTTGAGAAGGCTGGTGCTGAAAGGAAGCTGCAACTAGTAGATCTAGAGACACTTCGACTCGAAGCATATGACAACTCCAGACTATACAAAGAGAAGGTGAATGCTGTGCATGACAAGCATATCAAGAGAAGAGAGTTCAGACCTAGGGAACTAGTTCTCCTTTACAACTCAAGATTGATGCTCATGCTAGGCAAGCTAAGATCAAGGTGGGAAGGCCCCTATAGAGTAGAGAAGGCAGAGCCATCTGGAGTCTTTCACTTGAGTCATCCTTCAAGTTCCAAATTCATCAAGGTCAATGGACATCGCTTAAAGTTGTATCATGGTGAGAAGATGAAGGACAATAAAGAGCTAGAGGTCTTCCTCTTGGAGGATCAACCAACAGAAGCAGATTGAGCTTGTGGACCGTCCAACTTAAGGACGTAAAAGAAAAGTGCTGGGTGGGAGACAACCCACCATGGTATGATCGTCTCTTTTCATTCCTAGTTTTATTTTATTTTTTTTCTCACAGTATTCTTCATACTTTCCGCATAATCATCTGCATTTTGCATAAAAAAAAATTGTGTTCGACGCGCAAGCGTCGATGACACGTACGCGTCATGCGTGAATTCGCAACACAAAGAAATTAAACAGAAAGTTGCACGTGAGTGGTGATGGAAGCATGCTTTGTGCACAAGCAAGGCCACGCGTACGCGTACCTCACGCGTGCGCGTCACTTGCACTTTCAGCCGCCCACGCATAAGCGTCATTGACGCGTACGCGTGACCCTTGAAATCAGCGTAAATGGGTGTTTGGCCAGAAAGTTGTGTTGGTGTGGGGCTGGAACTGTGCTAGACGCACAACCCCCACCACGCGTACGCGTCCCTAACGCGTACGCATCATTTTCATCATGTGGCTATCCACGCGTGCGCGTACCTGACCCGCACGCGTCGTATGTCTTTTTGGCTATTATGTGGTTCAACCCAAGAGTTGTGTGTGCGCGGGGATGCCTTCGCACGATTCGCACAAACCACTATCACGCGTACGCGTCCCAGACACGTACGCGTGCTGTACGCGTACACGTCGCATGCGACGCACAATTAAACCAGTACACCGCCTGATTTCACTTATCCCCTCCCCCAATCCTAATTCTTTTCCAATCCTAATTCTCCCTTATTTCTTTTTCCTTTTTTCTTCCTTATTCTTTCTTACTCTCTACTACTTTCTTCTCCCCTTTTTCATCTTCTACATCAGGTTCTTTTCTTTTCTCCCTCTACTCTTTCTTCTTCTTTCAATTATTGCCTTTATCTGTTTTTCTTTCTTCTAAATTTTTATTTTAGCTTATTTATTCATGGTTTCTTTTTTCTTTCTTTTTCATGTATTTTTATGTTGGTGTTGAAGCCTTATTTGGATGTTACTTTCTTATATTTGAACTTGTGGATACTATGAGGAGTAAATTGACAATTGACATGTAATTTTGGCTCTCATATACATTTGGATACATTATTTTCATTCCTATTATAACTTGCCCACCAAGTATTTGTGAAAAAGTTTTTTTGGCATTTTGAATCCTATTTTATTTTACTCTTACACTTTAATGTCTCTTTTTTCACAACACTTGTACTACACATGTATTTGGGATTATCACTCACAATTGTCATCATAACAAGTGCTCTTTAATTTGGCACATTTAATACTTGATGCTTGAGTTATGCTTCTCATGCCTATTCCTTGCATGCTTTTACCCTCTTGCATCTAATTATTATGAATAGCCTTTTTTTCTTAATTGATGTCTTACCTACATGTTGTAGCTACCATGTATTTAAGCTATTATCTTTTCCTTGGCATTCATTATCACTTGGAATTTTCTCCCTCCGGTTTTTAGTTATCTATATTTAACATTCTTCCTCTTTCCTTCTTTCTTAGGCATGGGTACTAAGAAAGGAAAAGAGAAGGATACTGACAAGACACCAGCAAGGAGAGGAACCAAGAGAACACCAGCTAAGGCACCACTGATGAGCGGATAATTTATACGCTTTTTGGCATTGTTTTTAGTATGTTTTTAGTAGGATCTAGTTACTTTTAGGGATGTTTTCATTAGTTTTTATGTTAAATTCACATTTCTGGAATTTACTATGAGTTTGTGTGTTTTTCTGTGATTTTAGGTATTTTCTGGCTGAAATTGAGGGACTTGAGCAAAAATCAGATTCAGAGGTTGAAGAAGGACTGCTGATGCTGTTGAATTCTGACCTCCATGCACTCAAAGTGGATTTTCTCGAGCTACAGAACTCAAAATGGCGCGCTTCTAATTGCTTTAGAAAGTAGACATCCAGGGCTTTCCAGCAATATATAATAGTCCATACTTTGGTCGAGTTTAGACGATGCAAAAGGGCGTTGAACGCCAATTCTACGCTGCAGTCTGGAGTTAAACGCCAGAAACACGTCACGAACCAGAGTTGAACGCAAGAAATACGTTACAAACTGGCGTTCAACTCCAAGAATGACCTCTCCACGTGTAAACTTCAAGCTCAGCCCAAGCACACACCAAGTGGGCCCCAGAAGTGGATTTATGCATCAATTACTTACTTCTGTAAACCCTAGTAACTAGTTTACTATAAATAGGACTTTTTACTATTGTATTAGACATCTTTTGATCTTTTTTAGATCTCTAGACCTCCATGGGAGGCTGGCCATTCGGCCATGCCTGAACCTTTCACTTATGTATTTTCAAATAGTAGAGTTTCTGCACTCCATAGATTAAGGTGTGGAGCTCTATTCAATGCAAAGTACTACTGTTTCTCTATTCAATTCAACTTATTCCGCTTCTAAGATATTCATTCGCACTTCGATATGAATGTGATGAACGTGACAATCATCATCATTCCCCCATGAACGCGTGCCTGACAACCACTTCTGTTCCACCTTAGATTGAATGAGTATCTCTTGGGTCTCTTAGTCAGAATCTTTGTGGTATAAGCTAGATTGATGGCGGCATTCATGAGAGTTTGGAAAGTCTAAACCTTGTCTGTGGTATTCCGAGTAGGACTCTGGGATTGAATGACTGTGACGAACTTTAAACTCGCGAGTGCTGGGCGTAGTGACAGACGCAAAAGGAGGGTGAATCCTATTCTAGTATTATCGAGAACCTCAGATGATTAGCCGTGCTGTGACAGAGCATTTGGACCATTTTCACAAGAGGATAGGATGCAGCCATTGACCACGGTGATGCCTCCAGATGATTAGCCATGCAGTGACAGCGCATCGGACCATTTTCACAGAGAGGATGTGTATCGAAGTTGTGAATGAAAAACGATTTATTAAGACGTGCGTACAGAGTTTTTGGCGCCGTTGCCGGGGATTGTTCGAGTTTGGACAACTGACGGTTCATCTTGTTGCTTAGATTGGGTAATTTTCTTCTTATTTTCAAAAAGTTTTCAAAAAAAAATTTTTAAAATCTTTCAAAAAATTTCTCATCTGTTTTCGAAAATTATTCTAAAATTTTTTAAGAATGAATTCTAGTGTTTCATGAAGCATGTTGATGCCTGACTGGCTGTAAAGCCATGTCTAAATTTATTTGGACTGGGGCTTCCAACCCAACATTATCAAGAGCAAGCTAGTTGTTGCTAATCCACCTGCTGCTGTTCCAGATCCACCTAATTTACATGCTAAAGCTGACTGGCTATTAAGCCATGTCCAACCCTTTGATTGGAGCTTTAGGCTAATATTGAAAGATTCCTGGAATTCTTCTTAAAAATTTTGGAATCCTTATTTTTCTTTTTCACATTAATTTTCGAAAAAAAAAATTATAAAATCATAAAAATCAAAAATATTTTGTGTTTCTTGTTTGAGTCTTGAGTCAATTTTTAAGTTTGGTGTCAATTGCATACTCATCTTGCATTTTTCGAAAATTGCATTCATCATGATCTTCAAGTTGTTCTTGATAAACCTTCTTGTTTGATCTTCATATTTTCTTGTTTTGTGTCTTTTCTTGTTTTTCATGTGCATTTTCGCATTCATAGTATCTGAACATGAAAGATTTCTAAGTTTGGTGTCTTGCATATTTTCTTTGCATAAAAAATTTTTCAAAAATATGTTCTTGATGTTCATCATGATCTTCAAAGTGTTCTTGGTGTTCATCTTGACATTCATAGCATTCTTGCATGCATTCGTTGTTTTGATCTAAAAATTTTCATGCATTGCATCATTTTCATGTTTTTCTCTCTCATCATAAAAATTCAAAAAAATGAAAAAAATATCTTTCCCTTTTTCCTCTTATAAAATTCGAAAATTTGAGTTGACTTTTTCAAAAATTTTTAAAATCTAGTTGTTTTCTATGAGTCAAATCAAATTTTCAAATTTTATCTTTTTCAAAATCTTTTTCAAAAATCATATCTTTTTCACTTTTCTTATTTAATTTTGAAAATTTTTAAAATATTTTTCAAAAATTTTTTTCTTATCTTTATCTCCTAATTTTCGAAAATAACATCATCAATTAATGTTTTGATTCAAAAATTTCAAGTTTGTTACTTGCTTGCTAAGAAAGATTCAAACTTTAAGTTCTAGAATCATATCTTGTGATTTCTTGTGAATCAAGTCATTAATTGTGATTCTAAAAATCAAATCTTTTTCAAAAACTAATTTCAATCATATCTTTTCAAAAATATCTTCTTATCTTATCTTTTTCAAAAAATTTGATTTTAAAATATCTTTTCTAACTTCTGATCTTCTTATCTTTTCAAAAATTGATTTTCAAAATTTGTTTTAACTAACTAACTAACTTTTTGTTTGTTTCTTATCTTTTTCAAAACTACCTAACTAACTCTCTCTCTCTAATTTTTGAAAATATCTCCCTCTTTTTCAAAAATTCTTTTTAATTAACTAATTGTTTCAAAATTCAATTTTAATTTATTTCTTCTTTTAATTTTCGAAAATCACTAACCATTTTTCAAAAATATTTTTTCGAAAATCCTTCTCTCTCATCTCCTTCTGTTTATTTATTCATCTACTAACATCTCTCCCTCACTCACCAAAAAATCCGAACCCTCTCTCTCTCTGAGTTCAGATTTTCTCTTCTTCTTTTCTTCTACTCACATAAGGGAACCTCTATACCTAGGCAAAAAGGATCCCTATTATTATTATTATTTTTCTGTTCCCTCTTTTTCATATGAGCAGGAGCAAGGACAAGAACATTCTTGTTGAAGCAGATCCAGAACCTGAAAGAACTCTGAAGAGGAAACTAAGAGAAGCTAAATTACAACAATCCAGCAAGCACCTTTCAGAAAATTTCAAACAAGAAGAGGAGATGGCAACCGAAAATAATAATGCAAGGAGGATGCTTGGTGACTTTACTGCACCTAATTCCAATTTACATGGAAGAAGCATCTCCATCCCCATCATTGGAGCAAACAATTTTGAGCTGAAACCTCAATTAGTTTCTCTGATGCAGCAGAACTACAAGTTCCATGGACTTCCATCTAAAGATCCTTTTCAGTTCTTAACTGAATTCTTGCAGATCTGTGATATTGTTAAGACTAATGGAGTAGATCCTGAGGTCTACAGGCTCATGATTTTCCCTTTTGCTGTAAGAGACAGAGCTAGAGTGTGGTTGGACTCTCAACACAAAGATAGCCTGAACTCTTGGGATAAGCTGGTCACGGCTTTCTTAGCCAAGTTCTTTCCTCCTCAAAAGCTGAGCAAGCTTAGAGTGGATGTTCAAACCTTCAGACAGAAAGAAAGTGAATCCCTCTATGAAGCTTGGAAGAGATACAAGCAACTGACCAAAAAGTGTCCTTCTGACATGCTTTCAGAATGGACCATCCTGGATATATTCTATGATGGTTTGTCTGAATTAGCTAAGATGACATTGGATACTTCTGCAGGTGGATCCATTCACCTAAAGAAAATGCCTACAGAAGCTCAAGAACTCATTGACATGGTTGCTAATAACCAGTTCATGTACACTTCTGAGAGGAATCCTGTAAGTAATGGGACGCCTCAGAAGAAGGGAGTTCTTGAAATTGATACTCTGAATGCCATATTGGCCCAGAATAAAATATTGACTCAGCAAGTCAATATGATTTCTCAGAGTATGAATGGAATGCAAGCTGCATCCAATAGTACTCAAGAGGCATCTTCTGGAGAAGAAGCTTATGATCCTGAGAACCCTGCAATAGCAGAGGTGAATTACATGGGTGAACCATATGGAAACACCTATAATCCCTCATGGAGAAATCACCCAAATCTCTCATGGAAGGATCAACAAAAGCCTCAACAAGGCTTTAATAATGGTGGAAGAAATAGGTTTAACGATAGTAAACCTTTTCCATCATCCACTCAGCAACAGACAGAGAACTCTGAACAAAATACCTCTAATTTAGCAAACTTAGTATCTGATCTATCCAAGGCCACTGTAAGTTTCATGAATGAAACAAGGTCCTCAATTAGAAATTTAGAGGCACAAGTGGGCCAGCTGAGTAAAAGGATCACTGAAATCCCTCCTAGTATTCTCCCAAGCAATACAGAAGAAAATCCAAAAAGAGAGTGCAAGGCCATTGATATAACCATCATGGCCGAATCCAAGGAGGAAGGGGAGGACGTGAATCCCAAAGAGGAAGACCTCCTGGGACGTACAGTGATCAATAAGGAGTTTCCCTTTGAGGGACCAAAGGAATCTGAGACTCATCTAGAGACCATAGAGATTCCATTGAACCTCCTTATGCCCTTCATGAGCTCTGATGAGTATTCCTCTTCTGAAGAGAATGAGGATATTACTGAAGAGCAAGTTACCAAGTTTCTTGGTGCAATCATGAAGCTGAATGCCAATTTATTTGGTAATGAGACTTGGGGAGATGAACCTCCCCTGTTCACCAATGAACTGAATGTATTGGATCAACTGAGATTGCCTCAGAAGAAACAGGATCCTGGAAAGTTCCTGATACCTTGTACCATAGGCACCATGACCTTTGAGAAGGCTCTATGTGACCTGGGATCAGGAATAAACCTCATGCCACTCTCTGTAATGGAGAAATTGGGAATCTTTGAGGTACAAGCTGCTAAAATCTCATTAGAGATGGCAGACAATTCAAGAAAACAGGCTTATGGACAAGTAGAAATGGAATAAAAAATAGCAGAAGAAAAATCACACCCTGGAGGAGGATCTTACTGGCGTTTAAACGCCAGTAAGAAGCATCTGGCTGGCGTTCAACGCCAGAACAGAGCATGGATCTGGCGTTGAACGCTAGAAACAAGCAGCATCCTGGCGTTCAGATGCCAGAAATGCACAGTGAAGAAGAGCTGGCACTGAACGCCAGAAACAAGCATCTGGCTGGCGTTCAACGCCAGAAATATGTTGCATCTGGGCGCTGAACGCCCAGAACAAGCATCAATTCGGCGTTTAGATGCCAGAATTGCATGCAAAGGCATTTTACATGCCTAATTGGTGCAGGGATGCAATTCCTTGACACCTCAGGATCTGTGGACCCCACAGGATCATCTCAGCATCTGTGAAGCCCACAGGATCCCCACCTACCACCACTCACTTTCTTCCCTCTTCTCAATGTTCATCCTCTCTTCCCAATAAACATTCTTCCCCAAGACTCTTCACCAATCACCTCAAATCTCTCTTCTCTATCACTACTTCACCACTCACATCCATCCACTCTTCCCCATAAACCTACCTCATAAACTCCACCTACCTTCAAAATTCAAAATCAATTTCCCACCCAAAACCCACCCTTATAGCCGAATCTTACCCCCCTCCCCTCCCTATATAAAGCCCTCCATTCTTCCTCATTTTCACACAACACAACCCTCTCTTCCCCTTCTTGGCCGAATACACCTCTCCCTCCTCTCCTCCATATTTTCTTCTTCTTCTTCATCTACTCTTTCTTCTCTTGCTCGAGGGCGAGCAATATTCTAAGTTTGGTGTGGTAAAAGCATAAGCTTTTTGTTTTTCTATTACCATTGATGGCACCCAAGACCGGAGAATCCTCTAGAAAAGGGAAAGGAAAGACAAAAGCTTCCACCTCCGAGTCATGAGGCAAACCAGTTCAACTTAGAAGACTGGACCTTAAGCCTCACTACAAGAAAAATACCCATTCAGCCACACTTTTTTTAAGCTACATTTGAAAAGCGTAGCCTATTCTATGAATAGGCTACGCTTTTCTCCGTGTTGCCTTTTTATATGAGAAAAGGATACACAATTGTGGCATCATTTAAAAAGTGTAGCCTTAGGTATTTTAGAAATCACTTATAAAGCGTAGCCGTAGATTAATATCTATAGGTTCACTTTTTGTATCAAAGGAGACGCTTTTAAAGAGTAGCCTATTTATTAAGTTTTGGGTGCGTTTTAAAAGTGATGCCTAATGTGTCTAGAACAAAAAATTTGACACTTAGGCTATGTTTGGTTGGAAGGAAAGAAATAGAGAGGAAAGAAATAGAAAGGAAAGAAAGGAAATGAAAGAAATTGAGTGGATTTTTATTTTCCTTAGATGTGTTTGGATGAAAGGGAAATAAGAAGGAAAGAAATATTATAAAAAGATAATTTTATCCTTATATTATAAATGATATAGAAAAAAGTAAAGGGGTAATATTGGAAGTAGAGAAAGAGATTTAATTTTCCCTCCATTTTCTCTCCATTGTTGGAAGGAAAAAAATTGGTGGGTCCCACCAATATTTTTCCATCCATTTTTCTTCCTCTCCCATTTCTCTCTTCAACCAAACAAAGGAAAATAACTATTTTCTTTCCTATTTCTTTCCCTCCATTTTCCTTCCTTCCATTTTCACCTCAAACAAACACACCATTAGTGAATTTTTTCCCTCTTTTCCCTGAAAGCAAAGTCACATACACACTTAGTGAAATTTTTGTCATTCCCTCCAAAGAACAACACACCTTCATTCATCCTCGCAACCCTGCCTCGCCTGCACCTACTTCGTACACCCTCGCAGCCCTGCCTCCAAAGCTCACCATCGATCGTCGCCCCCCACTCATTCTCTTTACTCTCGCCGTTGACCCTCTCCCTCCAAATCTCACTGATCACCTCCAAAGCGCGACCTTCATCCCCTTTCGTAAACCCTCGCAACCCTGCCTCCAAAGCTCACCGTCGATCGTCGCCCCCCACTCACTCTCTTCACTCTCGCCATTGACCCTCTCACTGTCGCTCTCGCTATTGACCCTCTCACTCTCACCATTGACCCTCTCATACAAGAAGAAACCCTCAATCTCGCCAGTGACCGTCGTTGCCCCCACTCACCAGTCACCCGCACTCACCACTCTCCACATTGCTGCACCACTGACCGTCGCTCCTCTTCGCCATCTTGCACTGATTGTCGCTGCGCCGCCCTCACCATCGTCGCTACTGCCGCTCTTACCATCGTCATCTCCGTGCTTCTCATCATCGTCTTCTCTGTGCTCACATCATTGAATAGGTATGTAGTGATTTCTATTTGGTTCTGAAATTTCAGAGGCTTAGGGTTCCGATTTTAGGGGTTTTAATTTGGGGATTTCAATCTGTGAAATATGGGTTTGTGAATTGTAATTTGATAACATGCATGCTGTTGTTGATGAAGATGTATGGTATTTTAGGGTTTGTGAACTGTGATTTAATATATAGCTTGTCTATTTTTCTGTATTTTTGTTTGTGAGACTGAATCCAAATGCAGTTAATAATTTTCTCAATGAATAAGTTGGCTTCTGTTTCTCTGTTTTCAGCTTCCGTTTCTTCTAGAAAATAGACCTATCTTTATATGTCTGTGCTTTCTCTCAACATTGCCTTATTGTTGATGAATATAAGGGCATGACAATCTATGAATAATACCTTCTAATGCTAAAAATGCAGTAAAAACTTGAGAAGTAAATTCCCCACCATGATCAGATTGTAGAGCTAAAATGGAGTGTCCTGTTTACTTCTCCATCCTCAATTTGTATTGTTTAAAGACTTTAAAAGCTTCTGATTTATTGACCAAAAGAAAGATACTAGTATATTTGCTAAATGCATCAACAAAACTAATATAAAAATGAAAACCATTTCTTGAATTTACTGGTGATGGTCCCCATATGTCTGCATACATTAATTTACTTGTGAAGTTAGGAATAATAGTTTGTTTGTAACCTCCAATTCTATATTATATAGTAAGTCAGGTGTTAGTTTCTGTTTTAAGCTTCCTGTTTTGAGTCCATTTTGGATATCTTTCTATATAGGCTAGTTCCCTCACATATACAAGGTTCTCCCTTTGTATCTTGTTTGTAATCAATGAATGAGGTAATTCAGTTTCATATCATCTCTCTCACAAAGTCTTGAAAACTCTTTCTTTCTACACATATTTTGTTATGCTTTTTTATATTGCAGCTCCTTCAACAATGCCTAGTGTCAATAGAGGGCATTGAGATTTCTGACATGTAGCAACTGAAATTTCATGTTAATAACAATTGTATTTTCTGGTGTCTAAGTTTTTATTCATATATGGCCTTCTTGTTATTTAAATGTTGTCTTTACCCCATTATTTGCAGAAGTTTGTCCTTCTTTGCACTTGACAGCAACTCTAAATCAAAGTTTGATGGCACCAAAAGTTATTTAGGGTAACCCTTTGAAAGTATTACAAAGGGAAGCTTGTTTCCTAAGTTAATATTTTTAGACATTTATCATCTTCTTTGTCTTTTATGCTGCAATTCATATGCTAATTCTTAGAATTCATAGTGAAAGGAGGCCAGTTGAAAGAGAAGCTTACAAACCACTACTCAAACTCTTACAGTCAAATTCATAATGTTTTAGACCTACAAACAGACAAAAAAAAATATGGATAAGAATTAGTTGGTTATCTTTATTTATATTATATAGCGGTAGACATTTTTTATTTCTAGTAAATTTAAAATTTAAGTTTTTATTATTTTTGTATAAATAAATTAAGAAAAACATGTTTCTGTTGTATTTTTAGTGTAAGCAGTAAATCACATATCAGTTAAATTGGGACTAAATGATGTATATATATTTGATAAATTAATGAACCCATCGCCTAAACTTACTCTGATATTTCTTATTTAATGAAATAATCTGAATTCTTCCAAATTCTGGGTTTTGCTTAAAGTGATTTTACATTGCACGCTTTCTCTTGAAGAGAGGAAGCTATATAGCTATTATATTTATTTATTTAGTTTCTTGAATATCTTCCTGTCAAAGTTCTTGAAGATATTAAAATGCAACACTTAGGGATGAAAAATTTTTTACTGTAAAACAAAACTTCATACTTGTAAAGCCACTAATAAAGCCACTAAATCAAACTTTGGGGCCTTTTTAATTAGTAATAATAGGAGTATTTTTCACGCAGTTAATGAGATCGGTTTGAAATTATAAACCACCATGAGAATTGTTCTGTTGTAAACAAGATAGGAAGAAGAATAACTTAATATTATTGATATTGTTATGTTTATAATTCTAGAGGTTATATTTCTCTAGGAACAGATGAACTTAAATTTATCAATTGTCAATCATGTGCATTATTGTTATGAAAATATTGTGTTGATTTCAATTATCTTTAAATGGGAACAACTACAATTGAGCTAAGCCCAATTCTATCTAATCTGATTTTTAACTTTTCATGAGACATAGTGCAGGCGTAGCCTATTCCCAAATGCCAAAAGCGTAGCCCTTGGTGCAGAAAAGCGTAGCCTTTGAGAATAGGCAACGGCCGAATAGAAATCACCCCAAAAAGCGTAGCCGTAGCCCAAAAAACGTAGCCGTAGCCTAAGGCATCATTTTTTTTCACTTTTGGCTACACTTTTCAAGTGTACCTGAATGGGTATTTTTCTTGTAGTGCCTGTAGCTAGAGGATGGTTGGAGTTCATCCAACGCTCCATCATCCCCACTAGCAACCGATCTGAAGTTACTGTGGATCGGGCCATCATGATTCATAGCATCATGATTGGTGAGGAAGTAGAAGTTCATGAAGTCATCTCCCTTGAACTCTACAAAATAGCCGAAAAGTCCTCCCCCTTGGCAAGGCTAGCTTTCCCTCATTTTATTTGCCATCTATGTTACTCAGCTGGAGCTTTCATAGAAGGAGACATTCCTATTGAGGAAGAGAAGCCCATCGCTAAGAAAAGGATGGAGCAAACAAGAGAGCCCACTCATGGAGCTCAAGAAACACATGAGGAAGCTCATCATCAAGAAATCCCTGAGATACCTCAAGGGATGCACTTTCCTCCACAGAATTTTTGGGAGCAAATCAACACCTCCCTAGGAGAATTAAGTTCCAACATGGGACAATTAAGGGTGGAACATCAAGAGCACTCCATCATCCTTCATGAAATTAGAGAAGATCAAAAAGCAATGAGGGAGGAGCAACAAAGACAAGGAAGAGACATAGAAGAGCTCAAGGACATCATTGGTTCCTCAAGGAGAAAACGCCACTATCACTAAGGTGGACTCATTCCTTGTTCTTACATTCTCTGTTTTTCGTTTTCTTTATGTTAAGTGCTTATCCATGTTTGTGTCTTATTACATGATCATTAGTATTTATTAACTTTGTCTTAAAGTTATGAATGTCCTATGAATCCATCACCTCTCTTAAATGAAAACTGTTTTAATTCAAAAGAACAAGAAGTACAAGAGTTTCGAATTTATCTTTGAACTTAGTTTAATTATATTGATGTGGTGACAATACTTTTTGTTTTCTGAATGAATGCTTGAACAGTGCAAATGTCTTTTGAAGTTGTTGTTTAAGAATGTTAAATATGTTGGCTCCTGAAAGAATGATGACAAGGAGACATGTTATTTGATAATCTGAAAAATCATAAAAATGATTCTTGAAGCAAGAAAAAGCAGCAAAGAACAAAGCTTGCAGAAAAAAAAATGGCGAAAAAAATAGAAAGAAAAAAGAGAAAAAGAAAGCAGAAAAAGCCAAAAGCTCTTAAAACCAAGAGGCAAGAGCAAAAAAGCCAGCTAATAACCCTTAAAACCAAAAGGCAAGGGTAAATAAAAGGGATCCCAAGGCTTTGAGCATCAGTGGATAGGAGGGCCTAAAGGAATAAAATCCTGGCCTAAGCGACTAAACCAAGCTGTCCCTAACCATGTGCTTGTGGCGTGAAGGTGTCAAGTGAAAACTTGAGACTGAGTGGTTAAAGTCAAGGTCCAAAGCAAAAAAAGGAGTGTGCTTAAGAACCCTGGACACCTCTAATTGGGGACTTTAGCAAAGCTGAGTCACAATCTGAAAAGGTTCACCCAATTATGTGTCTGTGGCATTTATGTATCCGGTGGTAATACTGGAAAACAAAGTGCTTAGGGCCACGACCAAGACTCATAAAGTAGTTTGTGTTCAAGAATCAACATACTGAACTAGGAGAATCAATAACACTATCTGAACTCTGAGTTCCTATAGATGCCAATCATTCTGAACCTCAATGGATAAAGTAAGATGCCAAAACTATTCAAGAGGCAAAAAGCTACAAGTCCCGCTCATCTGATTGGAGCTATGTTTCATTGATAGTTTGGAATTTATAGTATATTCTCTTCTTTTTATCCTATTTTATTTTCAGTTGCTTGGGGACAAGCAACAATTTAAGTTTGGTGTTGTGATGAGCGGATAATTTATATGCTTTTTAGCATTGTTTTTAGTATGTTTATAGTAGGATCTAGTTACTTTTAGGGATGTTTTCATTAGTTTTTATGTTAAATTCACATTTCTGGACTCTACTATGAGTTTGTGTGTTTTTCTGTAATTTCAGGTATTTTCTGGCTGAAATTGAGGGACTTGAGCAAAAATTAGATTCAGAGGTTGAAGAAGGACTGCTGATGCTGTTGGATTCTGACCTCCTTGCACTCAAAGTGGATTTTCTGGAGCTACAAAACTCAAAATGGCGCGCTTCCAATTGCGTTGGAAAGTAGACATCCAGGGCTTTCCAGAAATATATAATAGTTGATACTTTGGTCGAGTTTAGACGACGGAAAAGGGCGTTGAACCCCAGTTCTACGCTGTAGTCTGGAGTTAAACGCCAGAAACACGTCACGAACCAGAGTTGAACGCAAGAAATACGTTACAAACTGGCGTTCAACTCCAAGAATGACCTCTCCATGTGTAAACTTCAAGCTCAGCCCAAGCACACACCAAGTGGGCCCCGGAAGTGGATTTATGCATCAATTACTTACTTCTGTAAACCCTAGTAACTAGTTTAGTATAAATATGACTTTTTACTATGGTATTAGACATCTTTTGATCATTTTTAGATCTCTAGACCTCCATGGGAGGCTGGCCATTCGGCCATGCCTGAACCTTTCACTTATATATTTTCAAACGGTAGAGTTTCTGCACTCCATAGATTAAGGTGTGGAGCTCTGCTGTTCCTCACGAATTAATGCAAAGTACTACTGTTTCTCTATTCAATTCAACTTATTCCGCTTCTAAGATATTCATTCACACTTCGATATGAATGTGATGAACGTGACCATTATCATCATTCCCCCACCAACACGTGCCTGACAACCACTTCCGTTCCACCTTAGATTGAATGAGTATCTCTTAGGTCTCTTAGTCAGAATCTTCGTGGTATAAGCTAGATTGATGGCGGCATTCATGAGAGTCTGGAAAGTCTAAACCTTGTCTGTGGTATTCCGAGTAGGACTCTGGGATTGAATGACTGTGACGAACTTCAAACTCGCGAGTGCTGGGCGTAGTGACAGACGCAAAAGGAGGGTGAATCCTATTCCAGTATGATCGAGAACCTCAGATGATTAGCCGTACTATGACAGAGCATTTGGACCATTTTCACAAGAAGATAGGATGCAGCCATTGACCACGGTGATGCCTCCAGATGATTAGCCATGCAGTGACAGCGCATCGGACCATTTTCACAGAGAGGATGAAAAGTAGCCATTGACAAAGGTGATGTCCTTACATAAAGCCAGCCATGGAAAGGAGTAGGACTGATTGGATGAAGACAGTAGGAAAGTAGAAGTTCAGAGGGACAAAAGCATCTCTATACGTTTATCTGAAATTCTCACCAATGATATACATAAGTATTTCTATCTTTATTTTCTATTTATTTATTATTATTTTCGAAAACTCCATAACCATTTGATATCCGCCTGACTGAGATCTACAAGATGAGCATAGCTTGCTTCATACCAATAATCTTCGTGGGATCGACTCTTACTCACGTAAGGTTTATTACTTGGACGACCCAGTGCACTTGCTGGTTAGTTGTATCGAAGTTGTGAATGAAAAATAATTTATTAAGACGTGCGTACAGAGTTTTTGGCGCCGTTGCCTGAGATCACAATTTCGTGCACCAACCACCATCTACCAGTGTCAAGCCGCCGACAAAGCGGGTAAAGAGGATCATTAAAGTTGATGAAGCCAAGAAAGCCTTTCCCGCACAGGACACCACACGGTTCACTAACCGTTACTGCGAACAGATGTTCCCCATCCTAGCCGAGAGGAACTACAACAATGAGCATCTACTCATTGTTCCAACATACTTTGTTGATTTTGTGGAGCCCCGCATAGAGAGGATATAGTGGGGATTTTTGAGGAGGCAGCCACGGGAGGCCAACTTATCATAGGTAGTTGAATTCTACTCCAACTTCTACTCTCCTACCCTGCAGACTGTCTATGTTCATCAGCACCAAGTCCCTGTCTCCAAGAGTGCCATACAGCGAGCGCTAGACCTTCCACCCAGCCCAGATGGATTGGATGCATATCAAGAAGCCTCTCTTAAGTGCCAGATGTATCAGTTCGACTGGGATAGCGTCCTTGGAGTTATAGCCCAACCTAGCAGCACCTGGATCTATGGGCCGCATCGGTCAAAATCCAAGAGCATCTCAGACCAGTCACTTATCTTGGAGGCTCGCATGTGGGAACAGATTATGTCCCACTATATCTTTCCGAGCACTCATGAGTCCACCTTCACAGTGGACATGGCCGTCCTCATCTGGTGTATCCTGACAGAGCAACTCCTCAACCTGCCCCGACACATTCGGCAAGCCATGAGACACGTACAGATTGGGGGCAACCTGCCTTTCCCCACATTGGTTTCAGATTTAGTCTTGCAGTGGATGTGTCCTATCGGGCAGGGGACACGAAGGTCATGATCCCTAGGGCCGACCAGTATGTCCCACATGGGAAGTACGTCAGGCCACCAGTTCGTTTTGTGAGCTGGCCTGCAGGCCCATCTTTGGATACTCCTCCTTCTTCTAATCCACCATCATCCACACCACAAGCACCATCCACCCATCAGATGTTCCTTCAGATCCTTGAGAGGTTCGACTGGCAAGACCGGCGGATGGAGCAATTGGAGCGCCGTAACAAGTGCCAATACAACTATCTGAAGGAGCTCATAGTTGGTACTCACCCACCTCTGGAACAGAAGGACACCTCGGACTCCCCTTCATCCAGTAGCACAGGGAGCCATGGAAAACCAGACAGCGGAGGCGATGCTTCCAGCCCTACCTTGCTTCTTACTGATGGCACGGAGGACCGTTCCAAGCCTTAAGTGTGGAGAGGTCAGTCCTTGACTTCCAGAGGTAATTTCTCTCTTTTAACACCAACATTTTAGTTTTTCTTTTAATAGATAGGATAGATTGCATGATAATAATTACTTGCATGTATGTTCTGCTTGGTTGAAGTAATAAATTTCTTTTCAAGACCCTATTTTATAATATTTTACTAATTTAAATTGAAAATTTATGTTAAATTTATTTGAGGATTTTAATTTGGAACATGAATTATGGCTAAGAACACACCACCTGTGAGATTTGAGCTTAATTATATGGTTACATTATTTAACCATGATTTTTATTCTTGTGTGTTTTCTTATCTATGATTGTAATCTATAGTTTGTTCCATTCTATATGTCCATTATTTACTGTATTTGCATGCATACATATGGTTGAGGCCATCATTTGTTATTAGCTCACTTATCCCAAATAGCCTACCACTTCAATTACCTTTGTTTGCCACTTTAGAGCCTTTTAACCCCCTTTGTTCTATATTTTACCACATCACTAGCCTTAAGCGAAAAAACAATTAATTACCCCAATTGAATCTTTGGTTAGTTTAAGATAAAGATTGTGTATCAATTAAGTGTGGAAAATTGTGGAAACTTGGGTTGATGAAATTGTATTGTGTTTTATTGACAAAAGTATTGGGAATTTGGGTGCATACTCATGTGAGATTAGAAAAACCATATGCATTGATATGTCATGTTTGCTTTCATGTTCATCAAAATAATAATAATAATAATAATAATAATAATAATAATAATAATAATAATAATAATGTGTGTGTGTGTGTTAGTTGAGAGCTTAGGTTAGTCAAAGATTCAATTTACAGCTCACTTTGCCATACATGTATCCTCACCCTTACCTTAGCCCCTTTACAACCTTTAAAAGACCTCATGATGTTTGCATTTGTACACTAAATATCTGTTGATTGGTTCGATGAAGAACAAAGTTTTAGAAAGCATGACTATAGAATAGTAGAGTGAATAACCCTAGACACTTGAGCGATTAGAGTGTATATACACTTCCAGTGAGGGTTCAATGCTAGATTCTATGTTCCCTGCTTTCATGAGCTATCTTCTTAAAAGTTTACTTGTCTTTTATTGTGTGATTTGAATTAGTGGAATCTGATTTATTTTTGTCTTGAAGAACTTGTTTACTTTCAACCAAGTAGATAGAAACATCTTAGCATATAGTTGCATTCACATACAAAGGTTGCATCTCATGAGTCTTACTTTTCTCTATTTATTCTTTTGATCTCCTTGAGCTTAGCATGAGGACATGCTAATGTTTAAGTGTGGGGAGATTGATAAACCACTATTTTATGGTTTATCTAGTGCTAATTTGGGTGGTTTTTACCAAGTCTTTGCACACTGATTCATACAAATTGCATGATTTTACAATTCCTTCCCAATTTTGTTCTATGGTTGAAAACTTGCTTCCTAAGCTTTTAAATTGTGTATTTTAATCCCCCTTTATACCATTCGATGCCGTGATCTGTGCGTTAAGTGTTTTCAGGCTGTATAGGGGCAGGAATGGCTTAGAGGATGGAGAGGAAGCTTGCAAAGATGGAAGGAACACAAGAATTGAAGGAGATAACCAGCGAGGATCGACGCGCACGCATGGCTTATACGTGCGCATGATTTGGAGATTTTTACAGCGACGCGTGCGTGCACCTGACGCGTACGTGTGATAAGCGAGAGTGTATAGAGACACGTGCGCGTACCTGACGCTTACACATGACACGCGAAGATGACCATCGACGCGTATGCGTCAGTCACGCGTACGCGTGACATGCGCCACGTGCAGAAAACAAAGAAGACGCTGGGAGCGATTTTTGGGCTGAGTTTGGACCCAGTTTTTGGCCTAGAAACACAGACTAGAGCTAAGGGACAAGCAGAGACTTAACACACATTCTCATTTGCATAGTTTTTAGTTTTACTTTTAATCTTAGAGAGAAAACACTCCTTCCTCTAGGTTTTCTTCGCATTCATTGTTTTAGAGTTTATTGCTTTCGATTTGGATATTGAGAAGAGTTACTACCTCCGTTGAAGTTGCCTTTATTCTAGTTTGTTTCTTTATTCCTTTACTCTTTTAATTACTCATTAACCCTGTTCAGATAAGGATGTTTATGGTTTTGGAATTTATTAATGTAAGGAACTATTTTTACCTTTAATTAATTTTCAGTTATTATTTTAACTAATTTATCATGTCTTCTTTTTATTCCCTTTTATAGTTTATGAAAATGGCATTCATATCAATGGAGTAGACTCCCAACTTGACTTAGGAGTTGATTAAAAGGAGACCCTTGAGTTGGAATACTCAAGTGTTGATTTTAATTGGAAATTATTGGCCAATTCTCTAGTCACTAACGATCCTTCCATAAGGAGAGGATTAGGACTTGTGAATAAGAGTTAGCTCAATTACTTGACTTTCCTTTATTCGGTAAGGGTTAACTAAGTAAAAACAACAACCTCTTACTGTTACACTTGAGAAAATCCAACAAGGATAGAACTTCCGATTAATCTTCTCCCGGTCAAGGCTTTATTTTAAATTATATAAATTCTCTCGTTAATTTTCATTGCTTTAATTCATAATTATTTTAATTTCCCGTTCTCCAACTCTAAAATTTCTCGAAAAAATTCCTGACTAATAAAATAGTACTCTTTTATCAACTCGTTGGGAGACGACCTGGGAATTCTACTCCCAGTATTTTATTCTTAATTTGTGACAACCCTTTTAAATTGATAAGCAGAATTTTCATCGGTTAAGAACTGTACTTGCAACGCTATTTTCATTATAAATTCTTAATCGGCAAATTTACGCAGGTCAGGAAGTTTGCTTCATACAATACCAGGAGGATAGTTGTATATATATAGCATCACTGGCCATATGCTAATGTTTGAACTGAGAGTCCCGAATGGATTGAAGCCATCGGTTGCTAAAGTGAGCCTTATGTTATGAGGATCTTTAGCAAATTCTGGATATAACAAATCAAAATCCTTCCATGCCTTGCTATCTATAGGATGCTTTAACTTTTCATCTGAGTTAGGAAACTCCAAATGCTAGCACATTAGTCTTGCTATCTTAGAGGACATATATAACATTCTTAACCTAAGAGTAAGATGAAAGTACCTCAACACCTTTGCTGGTACCCTTTTCTTTTGATATTGACTTGTTCCCACAACTTCCGTATTGTTGCCTATGTTCTCTTCTACTTTATATCGAGATGCATTACAGACCACATATTTCTTTTTTTTTTCTCATTGTCTTTTCCCGAAAAGAGCATATAGTTATTTGGACATGCATCAATTTTTTCGTATCCCAAACCTAACAATTTAATCATTTTTTGGCTTCATAAAATGAAGTGGGCAAGTTAGCATGGGAAAAAGCATTGTTGAGAAGGTCGACTATCATGGAGAATGTCATATCAGTAGCACCGCACAACACCTTGATATGATACAACTCAACAACAAATGATAATTTACTATATTTTGCACACCTAAGATATAATTTACGATTCCCATCCTTTAGAACTCTCTAATTCTCCTTGAATCCTCATTAGTCTAATTTACCGGCGGCATTGGAATGGAATCAGTTCTCGAAGCAAAGGGCTCATCATCATCACCTTCATAGTTATGGTTATCTATACCAAAAATATCATTCAACATATCATGCAATGGAGGTTTTTTAACAGGCTCTGTATGATCGTGATCTAATATTTCTTCTTTCGGCTGGACTACAGTTTCTCCATACATATACCAAGAAGTATACTTTTTTGGAAATTCTTTTTGGAGTAAATAAGTTAATACTTCAATTCTCATCCCCATATCGTTAAACCCACATTTGATGCATGGACATATAATTTTTTCATTTATAACAGCTCTAGCAAAAGCAAAGTCCAAAAACTCTTCAACCCCGCATTTATACTCTATTGATGTAATAATTGATTTATAAATCCAACTTTTATCAATCATAATTGGATAACTGTGTTTAAATAATACTGTACCAAAACATAAGTGTATGAAAGGCATAACAATGAATGATACAACGACAAATTAGCATATCATGTATTAGTTCCTTATTAATATACACAACAAATTATAGAAATGTAGTGACATAAAGTGTGAAGGAGGTGTTAGTGAACCAACCTAAATGGATCGTCAAATTAATATTACTCACTAATCAGCTGCAAAGTAAGGATAATTGTATTGTAGAGTCTCACAATCTGCATCACAAAAACAAATGAACCTTGTCATTAATAATCAATTATGCATAATAAATTTAAAAATTATTTAGGTAGAAAATCTTAAAACAAATAATTTTGTATAATTTTTAACTAAAAATATACAAAAGAACTCCATATAAAATGGAATAAGTTATGGTAAATGATATGATATTTTTAATATTAATATAATATCTTATATATGTTTTTTTATAAATATGTTGTATACTTTATATATGAAAGAAAAAGTAAGGCAACATAAACACCATAAAATTCATCTAAAGTGATAGCTTGATTTATTTAGAAGTAAACCAAATTATTTTTATTACACAATGATGTTGTATAAGGGTATTTGAGGTTGCAAAAAAGTCTAACAAGTACTTATAATGAATATACCGAGCTACTGTATTAATTTCACAATGGAGGGTTATGACACGGAAACTATTCATAACAAGATTTATGAGTACTTTTGCATACTAATAATTTATGTAAATTGGCTTTATTTTGTTACTCTCATACAAAGTTATGTTGTTTGTTAAAGGCCGATGTTAACTTCTTTAAACACTATAAAATCATCTATTCTATAACAAGAAAACTAATAACAAAAAAACAAACAAAATCAAATCTAAGAAGATTCGGTAACTTTTTTATCTGATTTAAGTATTTTTTATTTAAATAATTTAGTGTTATTTCATATTACACTCTGCATTTAATATATTTTTATATTATATAACTATATTAGAATATTCAATAAGTATTGGTATTGTTGTATTTTTATAAATTGATAGAAGAATTTGTAAGAAAAATCCTTTTCTTCATATTTGTTGGTTATTTACAGTGAAAACAAATTATTAAAAGAGTTAGTTTTGATTCAATTATTGAAGATTTTAAAACTTTCAACACTGAATGCCATTTAATAGTACTTTCTAATTTTTATTTGTAGATATTTATTTTTTATGATATTAGTAATAAAAAAATAAGTTTTATTTATAAAGTTTATTTTAATATAAAAGATTTTATTATGATTTTTATGTTAAGATTTTTGGCCTTTTAAAATTTTTCAGTCAAGCTTGGACTACTGTGAGTACGATAATATATATCTGGAAATACAAGTACAGTACCTATTTGAGAGCAGTGGTGCACAAGAAACAAAATATTAAATAGCAGGAAATATAACCTTTAGGCTATTTGAAACCCCAACAAGTTGATCAACATTGGTTCCACACTTTATTTATCCTGAATAATTTCATCTTCAATGTCCTACAAGGGAGAAAAGGCTATCAATGAGTCGAAAAAGACATTAAGTATACTTAAATCATATAAAGTGAGGTACAACTTTGACTAAACAATTTACCTTTATCTCTGGTCTCGATAGTCTCCGTCGCATTCCTATTTTTTCTTTATAACAGTAGCAAGATAACAAACTAATATTAATGAAATCCAGGATATTCTTCTATTGAAATGTGAATGAACAAATAATAAGAATATACAAATGAATGAGAAGAAGTATCTGTTCTTATATAATGTTGATATGATGCACATTTAATAGGAATTAGTTAAGCAAAGAGTTGGCTATATGACTAGGTAACGAATGATCTGAACTATCTTCATCTATCTTATGTGTTGGACATTCTTTTTATTCTTCTCTGTTACTGTTATCCTTTTCTTTTTAACAAATTTTAAATTTAAAATCTTAAAAAACTTAAATTGAATGTTCTTAAATATTGATATTTAATTTAATTAAATACATATTCAATTATTAATTGAAATAAAACCTAAATATACTGTGTATATTATTTTCAAGCCGCCAAATTTCACTTGTTTTATAATAAATATTAATTTGCTATATTGACTCAAGATTCATTTATGAAGAGGACAACCCAAGTGATGTGCTTAGCTCGGATGGGATATGCAGCTTATGTCTTTTCTTTATTCATTCGTTTCTTTTATTTTGTGTGTCTGTTTGTCTAATATTGTACTAATTTTATTTCAATTAGCATGTTTAAAAAGCAATAATCATGCTCACGGGTTACATAGGAACATGCACATTAGTATATGGATAGTTTACGAGGATGCTATTTTTGAAAGAATTGTATTAACTCTTAGAATGGAAGACTAGCTTTTCAGAGGAGTCATAACAACCAATTATTAGTAGACAGACATGTTCAGTCGAAAACAAAAAATAACATTAAATGAAAAGACTTCAACAAAAGTAAAACAAAAGTACATCAAATATAGTATTCTCCTTGACACTATATTTCACAAAATCGCCGATGTAATAACCTACCACACAGAGCTTTACACCTAGGATGTAAAACAGAGGTGGCGAGGCGCTACGACCTCTAAAATAAAATATAAATACGTATAATAGTTGAAAGAATGTAGTATACTAGGAGCCTTGAAGAATGGGTAAAGCAAAAATCGCAAAATTAAAAACGCAACACTCAGGAAAGAGATTACTTGCGTACGAAAAAAACTAAGGTTCATAAACATATATATATATGGAAAGTAAGAGTAGAGGATCAAGATACAAAATCTCAAGCTCCGAACTCAGCCTGCGAAGCTAAGGCTGGCCAGAGAATAGTTATATATATACACATAAGGAACTATAACCCAAAATACATAAAAGTAACCCTAGTTCTCCATAAACCTCTATGAGGTACAACAGTAAAGCATATATACATAGGGAGAGTCTATACATATAGACATAATAAAATAGAACAAAAGTAGAATCCCGAATAGCCCATTTTGCTACGGAGAACTCCAGACGCATAGCGAGGTGCATCTCGTCCTGCATATGAAAAAACAACAATATCGTATGGGATGAGAACCGGAGATACTAAGAGTAAAGGATCAAGATACAAAATATCAAGCTCCGAACTCAGCATGCGAAGCTAAAGGCTGGCCAGAGAATAGTTACATACATATATATATAATCCATAACCCAAAATACATAAAAGCAACCCTAATTCTCCATAAACCTCTATGAGGTGCAAAAGTAAAACATATATACATAGGGAGAATCTATACATATATATGACAAAACAGAAAAAAGTATAATCCCAAAAAGCCCATCTCGACCTGTATATGAAAAATAACAACATAGTATGGGATGAGAATTGGAGGTTCTCAGCATGGTAAAGGTGCCACGCACATAAAATATAAGGCCCTGGGAATGCCAGAGGCAATCCTAGAATGCCGACACTCAGATTATAAAACTTAAGGAACTAAAATAGAAACCATAAACCAGGGTGGTTCTCTAAGGCTTTCTAAACTAAACCAATTCTTCAAATCTAATTAAAACTTAGCTAGAGCCCTAACTCTCTCTGTCTTTCCTCCATTCCTCCATCTCCGGTGAAGTTGCAAAGGCAAACAAGCAGACAATGGCAAACACAGGTAGGATACAAGTAATACAGATAGAAAATACAACAAATATCATATTATAATCACTTAGGAAATCCCAATTAATGCACAAGCAAGCAATTCAAACAATATGCATATGATGCATGCCTGTCCTATGACTGATGAGTCTCATCTGTCGGTTATCAAGTTAAACTGACATGTCCGGCTACTAAGTCCTGGACCGTCCCCCGACGCGCATCCCCAATAGTCTATGCATAGCTTTTTCTTATATATATAAAATTGCTCAATGGGGTTAACCTTCTCGGAAATTTATAAGTGCTCTGTCAATAGAGTATCGAGTCAACCTGAAACACGTGGTGGCAAGCCACGATACTTTACCCAAGAAAATTCGTATCTCAGATAATCATTTCATATTCATTCATAAATATTTCATAATCATTCATATGGCTATAACATCACTTGTTCATCATATAATTTCATTTTTACACATAACATATCATAACCTGGAGCAAGTGGGGCGAAACCACAACCCTTGCGTCTACCCGGGGAGCCTCTATAATAACCAACCTGGAGCAAGTGAGGCGAGACCACAACCCTTGCATCTACCTAGGAGGTACATTCTCATATGCCCAAGAGGAATAAAGGAGGGGATCCTAACCTCGAACCATCTCGTTGGGGGCGATTTTACAATACCAGGAGGAACAAGGAAGGGGATCCTCACCTTCCACCATCTCCTGGGGTCGCACTTTCGAGAAAGAGTACCCAGATGTAACATTTATTTCTTTCTTTAGCAAGTTTCATAATTCAAGTAGTGTATATATATATATATATATATTCACCCTACCTCCTCATACCTAAATCATCACTTCACAAACTTTCTTCATCTCCAAGTTACCCACTATTCCTAGCTTCATCTCATTACTAGGCTACTAACAACCTCTAGGGTCAAAGGAATGAAAATAGAGGTTTAGAGGATTCAAAATTAAGCTTTAAAACACTAAAACTCAATTGCTGAAAACAGGGGCCACGTGTTGTAACACCCTAACTACCAAAGCTCACGCTTCCGGCTGCGCAATTCTGATAGCTCGGACATTACGACGACTTTTATACTATTTAATACTAAAATATGAGCCTGTTTAAAACTTTAAACTTTAAACCACTCCCAAAAACACTTTTGCTATACAACGTACATCCATACATACCATAAAATTTACAAAAACTCATAAAGAGTACATCCATACATATATACATACATATATATAAATATTATTACAAGCATTAACCAATAAAATCCCTATCCCTCTTACAGAATATATCAAGATAAAGGCGACGGTACAATAAACCATAACTAAAATAATACAGAGCATCTCAACAATAACTAAATAAACTCTTCGTAACTTCTGCGCCCATATCCTGAAAGGGAAAAATGTACGAGGGGGTGAGAACATCATCCTCGAAAGGGTTCTCAGTAGAGGGTTTTTGGGAATTATTGTGATAGGATACATGAAGAAAATCGCACCAGTGATTAATAACTGTCTTATGCCTCTTTTCAAAAAAAAAAAAACGGTTTACAATAAAAGTAAAGTCGAAAATCTTTTCTAAAAGAGGAACCGTTCAATTCTCAAAAACTCAAAAGCCTTTCAAAAAGGTTTAACCATGATGAACCAAATTAGCATTTCATACTTTTCCAAACCAGAAGCACAAAACCAGAACCAATCATCGGTCCATCTCATTTCAAACACGGCCCTAGGCCCAAACAATCCAACCACGGCCCTAGGCCCAAACAATCCAACCATCAACCGAATCACCACAATCCAACAGAGTCCCAGTTGCAAACACAGATAGGAAGTTCAAGCACAAACAAACAGTTACAACAAGTAGAACAATTAGCAGTTAATCACATAGGCAAACCAAGTATAATATGCACACCCAAACAATGTCACATAAATGCATATGATGCATGCCTGTCCCTAGTGGCTGATGATATAATCTGTCGGTTATATAGCCAACCCGACACATTCTGGTAGCTAACCATGGACAGAAACACCCATTGCTACTACCCAGGCGGGTGTTTAAAAGCTCAACCTGGAGCGAGTGGAATCACCACTACTACCGCTACTACCCAGGCGTCACAGTCTCTAACCTGGAGCAAGTGGGACGAACCACAACCCTTGCTACTACCCAGGTATCTCAAGCATATATTCATTCAGTCCCAGCCATGGATCAACATCCATCTCAGCCATCTGGCTTAAATTCATAATTCATAGTCAGCCATACGACCCATAACTCATTCGGCAATCAGCCATAAATCAATATCATACACAGCCATTCCGGCTCACGGTTTAATCTAGAACCAGCCAATATTCATAATCATACACAACCATTCTGGCCCATAACAAAACAACACTTCCACCATCCAACATCATCAAATTCATAAAACCGGCATTTAAGCCATAAATCACTTTTTCTCAAATCACTTCATTTGAAATCAAATTTCAAATCTTTTCAGCCTTGGCTTTAAAGATCTCATTTCTCAAATCATCTCAGGCTCATAACCTTTTTAAATAACCTTTTAAACAAGACTGGAATTTTGTAGAAATTTCGGCAGCACCTCCCCTAAAACTTGGACTTTTGCCACCCGGTTCGGGTCCCATCTAAACCGTTTCTCATTCCTTTTCAACAGCTCAAAACCAGAAATCAATTCAAAGCAAGCTAAATCCAACAGTCGCCTCAGTGGCAGATCTCAAGAAAACCATTCCAAAGTCAACTAAATATCAACCGATTTAACTTATTTCCAAAGCTTTAAAGAAACGGTTCAGTAACAAATCATTTGTCCAAGATCAAGTCAATTAAAGTAAACCGGGCTGAATTCAAAAGTGCATTCGACTTTTCACATCATCAAATAATTGACTCAAATCAAATCAATCCTCAACGGATTAAACTCAGATTTCAAATCTTTAAAGAATCACTTCAAAACATTACATTTCACAAAGCCGCACAACAATTCAGCCAAACAAACATCCATAATCATTCGAGTCAATCAAATAATACATAAGGCAGATACAATCACTAAATACACCATATCTCACATCAGTATCCATATGTAATAATTCCAATAATAAACTATAGTTTTCGGAAAGCGCCCCTACCTCAAAATACAATTCCATAATCCAAACGTCTCACGGAGTCCTTTCCGCCTCAACTCAAAATCACCGGCAACCAAAACCTCAGCTCCCAGCCACTTTCGCAATAACCATAGCAACACTAATCGCAACATATAATAATCAGGACTCGACCCCACGTTATCAAAACTCATATTCATTAACCGAACACAACAGAATACTAACGCGAGGCTTTCCGAAACATAAATACTTACTGAACTAGCGAAACGAAGCAGCTGCGATTTCGAACAGGCCCGGCAATAGCTCCGGCGGCGGCCAGAAGCTCCGGTGGATCAACTATAAAAACCGCGTAGCATTAAAACCTTCTCGAAATCCAAAAAGGCAGAAACCTCAAATGAAACCCTTACCGGTAACTTTTCCGGCAACGGCAGAAGTAGCCAGAAGCTCCGGCGGTGGTTCCGGTGGCCTCAGAACTCCGGCGACAGTAGCAGAAGCTCCAGCTAAGCACCGCGGAGTAGCAGGTCGGTAGTGACAGAGGCAAACGGCAGTGACGGGAACTATCTCAGCCTCGGACCTCTCCCCTTCCTCTTCACGCACGCCGGTCTTCTCTCTCCTGGAAGAACCCCTTTGACGACGACGGCAGAACGGCGGCGGTCAGTGGCGCGACAGCGGCGCTCAGTCTCAGCCTTCCTCTCCGA
The DNA here is from genome assembly GCF_000816755.2 of Arachis ipaensis. NCBI lineage: Eukaryota > Viridiplantae > Streptophyta > Magnoliopsida > Fabales > Fabaceae > Arachis > Arachis ipaensis. Next base: position 105,602,688 of record NC_029794.2, on the reverse strand, counting down.
CGCGACGCGGCGGCGACCGGCGCAGCTTGTGACCCCATGGGTGACGGCGGTGAGGCACGAGCTCCCTCTCTCCTCCGACGCGAAACTCTCTCTCTCTCTTCCCTCTGTCCTTCGTGCGGTTCTGGAGGCAGTGTCACGTGTCGGCGGCGACGTGGTTAGGTCGCGACAACAAGGCGCGGTGGCGGCGATGCAAGTCCACCTTTCCCTGTTTCGCGAGCTCGACGGCGGCAAGTCCTCCTCCCTCTTCCTCTTTTCCCGCCGCAGCCCCCTGCCTCTCACTTCACGGATCCCTTTCTCTCTTTGTTTCTTTCTTTCTTTCAATAAGCTTGCAGCTGCTACTGCTGCATTAGGTATCCTGGGGTGTACCGGGTCAGGGGAACCGTGTAGGGTTTTTAGGGTTAGGGTTATGTGTGTTGAGTTTTAGGATTAGGGCAAAATTTGGTTCAAGGGTAATTTTGTAATTTCAAATAAAAGTAGGAGTAATATAGTAATTGAAACCAAAATTAAATCCAACACTAATTGTATATAGAAAAATACTATTTGCTCATTAATTTTACAAATCATTTTCAATAGAAAACCCAAAACTAAAAATTAGAAATAATATAATTAATTTCTCTATTTTTCTAAAATAGCAGTACTAATATTTAAAATATTACTGATCTAATCCAAACCATGTAAAACCCCTATTATTTCATAGCTGCCAAATTTACAATCTAAATATAGAAAATAATCCAATAATTATAAAATTGGATAATAATCATAACCCATCTCAAATTCGATAAATCAACACTTGCCTTAATTTTCTTAAATAGAGAAATTTCTGAAATTAAAGTTACAGAAACACTGAATTTGAAATTAGTTAATGATAGCCCTCTTTCAAAAGTTTTGGGTCTTACACGTGTATGCCCGCGTGGGCGTGCACTTTGGCCTATTTCGCGTATGCAGCCCCCTTTACGCGCATGCATGTGCATTAACAGAAACGCATGGTCGCGTAAGGGAGGTTCGCGTACGCAAAAATCCCAGGTCACGCGTATGGATGGGCGTACGTTTTATCAAAAATTTTGCCTAAGTTTGAAAACCTGCAGAATTTCAATTTTGAATCCCAAATTTTTGATGCGCATAAATTTTTCGTTTTAAATCATTTTTCTTCCGTTCTTCAAATGGCGTAAACTTCACGAACCCAATTTTCATATAAAATAGATTTTAAATAATTTGGGGGTCCGGATGCCGAGTTATGGCTCGTCGAAGTTCGGCCAAAAATCCATTTTTCACAAACAAACTCAAACCACAATTTTCATCAAAACCAAACTCAATGCCGACTTCCCATACATATATTCAGCATGGAAACATATCATAGCATACCCATATAGCTCTACTATCTACTCTTCATACCACAATCAATCATTCTTCACTCTTACCCAATTCACACCCTAAGTTCCTCACTTCTTTCAATAGAATCACCAACATTCTATCATATATACATACATAACTGATGAGCAGATATTTTATAGGCTTTTTGGCATCATTTTCATATAGTTTTTATTATGTTTTGTTTAAGTTTTATTATATTTTCATAGGTTTTAGTGAAAAATTCACATTTTTAGATTCTACTTTGAGTTGTTTGGGTTTATGATGAATTCAGGTAATTTTTGGCTGAAATTGAGGAGCTTTGGAAAAGTCTGAGTCAGAGACAAAGAAAGGATTACAGATGCTGTCGGATTTTGACCTTGGTGCACTTGAAGGAACATTTTTGGAGCTACTCAAGTCTAAATGGCGCGTTCTCAACGGAATTTGAAAGCTAACATCCAGGGCTTTCCAGCAATATATAAGAGTCCATACTTTGCTCTGGAAATGAAGGTCCAAAACTGGTGTTCAACGCCAACACTTCACTCTCTTCCTGGCGTTGGACGCCCAAAAGGGAGCAGCTAGCGTCCAACGCCCAAAAAGGAGTCAAAAGCTGGCGTTCAATGCCCAAGAAGGATACTAACTTGTGGAGTCACCCTTAGCTCAGTCCAAACTCTCACCAAGTGGGCCCCAAAAGTGGATTTTCGCACTATCAACCTAGTTTATCCTATTTTTGTAATCCTTAGTTGCTAGACTAGTATATATAGAACAAAGATCACCCTTGTTAGAGATCTTTGCCCATTCAAACCTTTCATTACTTTTCTGTAAGCTATGAGTCACTAACCTCCTAGGTTAAGGTTAGGAGCTCTGCTGATTCTTATGGATTTGAAGGATTACCATGTGTTCATAACACGCAGCGGAAGAAAAGAAGGTAATCCTAAAGATCTATTTTTGTGCTTAAATTTTATTCCAATAATGTAAAATATAGTAGATTATCTAAATACCTGAGTACGCTAGTAAAATCTTTTTCTCCTTCGATGGTACGAAGGCGCTATGCGTATCCACACCGAGACCAACCTTTGCTGTCAACTCCTTGACCAATGGACATCTGATCTAAATTGAGAAACCTCTTGCAACTCTTTGCACACCATAAAATTCTTCTCCAAGAATTAGGCTCACATACATTTTTATACGTAGAGGTAAAGGAAATACAACCCTTGTTATTCTCTCTGTCTTTCTCATGATTCATCTACTCTTGGCATACATATATATAGTATGAGATTTGTTACTGATTTTAAATTTGATTCTCAATTCAAATTTAAATCATATCTTTAAATTCCAAATCTGAATCCTTTAAATTTTATAAATCATATCATAACAATTTAAAACATAATCGATTTGGATCACATCCAAATTTATAATTCAAATTCAGAAATAGAATAACTAATTATTCTCAAATTTCATTTAATATTCTCAATTATCATACTATTATTATATTCTTGGTGCTAGCAAAGAATATAATAATATTTCATTTGAATTAATATAATTATTTATTTGATCAAATTAAAACAATAATTAAATAATTCTACAGCAAAGATTAGAACACTCGTTAGTGTGTGACCCCATAGGTTCAATACTAAGTGAGTAGTAAATTAGTCATACTAAATTTACTAATCAAGGTTGGCGTCTAGCAACACTCCTTAACGACCCGATAGTATGAAGTAATATATTTTTACTAAGAACCAAAGAAGATCAAAGTATAATTCCTTCCATCTTTCCAGCTCTTGGTTAACCTTTAGAGTATGGTTTAATTGTCAAACTCTAACTTGTTACCATTATTATAATGAACTGTGAATGACCTAAGAAACTCATTTCTTCATTCATTCAATCTCCTTGACCAAGGTTTTATTCATCTCATTCATTATAATCATAGAGCTCAAACTCTTTACCGAGAGTTGACGGATTCCTTGTTGACTAATCATTAATTCTACAAGTATTTAAATCATACCCAATATCCATTCAACTAGCACCCTAGGGTATTAGGTGTCCGGAATCAAAGTATAATAAATACATTCTTAATTACTATGATAGTCGCAGGTCAAAGAAAACTCGGTTACTATGTTCATCTTGAGAATATCCTATTGACAAATATACGGTAATTATAACCATTAGGAATTCTCAAAGTGAGTCAGTTCAATGGTCATATCTCTATATGCACCATCTATATATATATAATTTAATAAATGAGATCTATAAAAAGTAGCTAGATCCTACTAGAAACTACCTAAAAATAATGCCAAAAAGCGTATAAATTATCCGCTCATCAAATACGATTATAAAAAAGCTAAGTAACTATTAGATCTATCTTTATAGAATTGTATCATTAAACAAATAGGCTACTTTTTTAAAAAGTTAGTTTGACGATCAAACATTTTATACTTTCAGGAGAAAGTATATCCTCTATTGAGTGGTATACAATTCTAATAAAAGTAATTGTACTCCCATTCTTTCTTTAAGATGGAATTCTTTTTTCAAAAAGGAGTTTAACATATTATCACAGACACTTTGTCATAAGAAGAGTGATAAAAATAATCTCATTATTTCTTTAGGGTAACCAATAAATCTCATTTATTGGACCTAATATCAATTCTATTGTTATGCAATCTCTTAACACATATAAGACATCTCCAAACTCTAATGTTCTTGAGTTTCAGCTTATGCCTTTTCCATATCTCATATGGGTAAAAAAATGATTTAGTGAGAAATTTGTTAATTTAGCAAAATTTCTAAAATATAGTCCAAATATTTAACAAAATACTCAACTAAATCAAATTTCATGTTTCTTAAACATGATGGAGTACATAGAGTACTAGTATTTGTGCATGGAGATAATTTCATTCTCTATTCAATAGAATATCAATTAGATAATTAGAGATTTTACTTTAAGCTCTTATAATAAAAATACTTAATATTTTTATTATTGGTCAAACCAACCGTTAAGAGTAATTTTGATTTGCATTCTCAATACTCATGTTGAATTTTTCTAAAAAGATCACAAATTTAATAATATTAAGGCCAATTATAAATTGTTTGTAACAAAATAAATCTCAAAAAATGCTTGCAAGAACAATTCTCGCAAAGCCATTTGCCTAATGGCATTTCAACTTCTAAAGTTGTTTAATTCAAAATATATTGCCCAATACTCGCACTAGTTCAAATAAAATCTTTGATAGTCATATTATCTTGCTTTGGGCATCGTACATCTTCTCAAGATGTTTAATAATAAATAGTAAGTTGTCTTTGAAATTGGAACTCATGGTTGTCAAAACAACCCATATTGTAATAAAGCAATATTTCAAATTCTTCACAACTTCTAACTATTCCATAACCAAATTTATTAGACAATATTATTCAATAGGATTATCATGTCCATGATAACCTTTTCATACATAAGAACAATTCTCAATGTATAGCCAATTTATTACTTTCAAAGTATGCCATACGAAAGATTGACATATTTAAAAAAATTAAAATATGAAAGTAAATCAAGAAATCTATATTTCTGAAAAAAAATTATTTAGAATCGCGGATGAGTATCTTGGTTGTCAAGTTGTTACTCATACCTATCCCAAATAAATATGATTAAATTGTATCCCATACAATTATAATCCCAAATAATTATCTGGTTGTCAGACAATTATTTAACTGAATTATATTTTATATCCCTAGGTTGTCTAGGTTCAAGTATAAAATTAATTCTCCTTAGACATAATCATATGCATAAATAAATTCTATCTTTGAGTATAAGTCTCCTGGTTGTCAGGTTGTTCCTTGTAAACAAGAGATAAATTTTTTTTTTTGACAATCTCCTAACCTTTAGGATTTATCTCTGTTGTTAGAGAATTTTTCATCAGTACTCATAGATTAAATTTTATACTCCCAGATTGTCTAGGCAAAATATAAATTTAAATCCCTAATACCTCAAATGTATATACTGATTATTATCTTGAAAATAAAACTCCTGGTTGTCAGGCCGCTCTTTATAATCAAGAATATTAGAAAAACTAATTTTTAATATTATAGTGTTCAAAGCACATCAATCAAATCAAAATTTGATTGTTCATGTACTAACGTTTAGCCTTAAAAATTTATCAAATCAAATTTAACCTTTATATATACACTTATATATATATAAGAAACAAACAAAAGATATTTTGCATCTTATTCCTTTTATTGTGATCAAAATCACAATAAAATTTAATATATAAATAAAATCAAATAAAATATTTGATTATAAATATAACTTTTATATTAAAAGAATGATAATTTAATCAAAATTAAATAATTAAAATAAATTAACTATTAATTTATTAAAAAACCATCTCAGTGAAAATAACTGCATCACATGCTTAAAAAACAATTTGAATTAATCTTATTAATTCACAAACTTTAAGAAAATAGGAATAAAAAAATTTAAACACAAAAAACGCCAAAGCTCTGATACCACTGAAGGATTACCATGTGTTCATAACACGCAGCGGAAGAAAAGAAGGTAATCCTAAAGATATATTTTCGTGCTTAAATTTTATTCCAATAATGTAACATATAGTAGATCAGATCTAAATACCTGAGTACGCTAGTAAAATCTTTTTCTCCTTCGATGGTACGAATGCGCTATGCGTATCCACATCGAGACCAACCTTTGCTGTCAACTCCTTGACCAATGGACATCTGATCTAAATTGAGAAACCTCTTGCAACTCTTTGCACACCATAAAATTCTTCTCCAAGAATTACGCTCACATACATTTTTGTACGTAGAGGTAAAGGAATAACAATACTTGTTATTCTCTCTGTCTTTCTCATGATTCATCTACTCTTGGCATACATATATATAGTATAAGATTTGTTACTGATTTTAAATTTGATTCTCAATTCAAATTTAAATCATATCTTTAAATTCCAAATCTGAATCCTTTAAATTTTATGAGTGCATAATTTTATTTTAAGGACAATCCTTATTGAACATGATTATAAAAATCTAAGTAACCATTAGATCTATCTTTATAGAATTATATCATTAAACAAATAGGCTACTTTTTTAAAAAGTTAATTTGACGATCAAATATTTTATACTTTCAGGAGAAAGTATATCCTCTATTGAGTGGTATACAATTCTAATAAAAGTAATTGTACTCCCACTCTTTCTTTAAGATGGAATCCTTTTTTCAAAAAGGAGTTTAACATATTATCACAGACACTTTGTCTTAAGAAGAGTGATAAAAATAATCTCATTATTTCTTTAGGGTAACCAATAAATCTCATTTATTGGACCTAATATCAATTCTATTGTTATGCAATCTCTTAACACATATAAGACATCTCCAAACTCTAATGTTCTTGAGTTTCAGCTTACGCCTTTTCCATATCTCATATGGGTAAAAAATTGATTTAGTGAGAAATTTGTTAATTTTGCAAAATTTCTAAAATGTAGTCCAAATATTTAACAAAATACTCAACTAAATCAAATTTCATGTTTCTTAAACATGATGGAGTACATAGAGTACTAGTATTTGTGCATGGAGAGAATTTCATTCTCTATTCAATAGAATATCAATTAGATAATTAGAGATTTTACTTTAAGCTCTTATAATAAAAATACTTAATATTTTTATTATTGGTCAAACCAACCGTTAAGAGTAATTTTGATTTGCATCCTCAATACTCATGTTGAATTTTTCTAAAAAGATCACAAAATTTAATAATATTAAGGCCAATTATAAATTGTTTGTAACAAAATAAATCTCAAAAAATGCTTGCAAGAACAATTCTCGCAAAGCCATTTGCCTAATGGCATTTCAACTTCTAAAGTTGTTTAATTCAAAATATATTGCCCAATACTCTCACTAGTTCAAATAAAATCTTTGATAGTCATATTATCTTGCTTTGGGCATCGTACATCTTCTCAAGATGTTTAATAATAAATAGTAAGTTGTTTTTGAAATTGGAACTCATGGTTGTCAAAACAACCCATATTGTAGTAAAGCAATATTTCAAATTCTTCACAACTTCTAACTATTCCATAACCAAATTTATTAGACAATATTATTCAATAGGATTATCATGTCCATGATAATCTTTTCATACATAAGAACAATTCTCAATGTATAGCCAATTTATTACTTTCAAAGTATGCCATACGAAAGATGGACATATTTAAAAAAATTAAAATATGAAAGTAAATCAAGAAATCTATATTTCTGAAAAAAAATTATTTAGAATCGCGAATGAGTATCTTGGTTGTCAGGTTGTTACTCATACCTATTCCAAATAAATATGATTAAATTGTATCCCATACAATTATAATCCTAAATAATTATCTGGTTGTCAGACAATTATTTAACTGAATTATATTTTATATCCCTAGGTTGTCTAGGTTCAAGTATAAAATTAATTCTCCTTAGACATAATCATATACATAAATAAATTCTATCTTTGAGTACAAGTCTCCTAGTTGTCAGGTTGTTCCTTGTAAACAAGAGATAAATTTTTTTTTTGACAATCTCCTAACTTTTAGGATTTATCTCTGTTGTTAGAGAATTTTTCATCAGTACTCATAGATTAAATTTTATACTCCCAGTTTGTCTAGGAAAAATATAAAATTAAATCCCTAATACATCAAATGTATATACTGATTATTATCTTGAAAATAAAACTCCTGGTTTTCAGGCCGCTCTTTATAACCAAGAATATTAGAAAAACTAATTTTTAATATTATAGTATTCAAAGCACATCAATCAAATCAAAATTTGATTGTTCATGTACTAACGTTTAGCCTTAAAAATTTATCAAATCAAATTTGACCTTTATATATACACTTATATATATAAGAAACAAACAAAAGATATTTTGCATCTTATTCCTTTTATTGTGATCAAAATCACAATAAAATTTAATATATAAATAAAATCAAATAAAATATTTGATTATAAATATAACTTTTATATTAAAAGAATGATAATTTAATCATAATTAAATAATTAAAATAAATTAACTATTAATTTATTAAAAAACTATCTCAATGGAAATAAATACATCACATGCTTAAAAAACAATTTGAATTAATCTTATCAATTCACAAACTTTAAGAAAATAGGAATAAAAAAATTAAAACACAAAAAAAGCCAAAGTTCTGATACCACTGAAGGATTACCATGTGTTCATAACACGCAGCGGAAGAAAAGAAGGTAATCCTAAAGATATATTTTTGTGCTTAAATTTTATTCCAATAATGTAACATATAGTAGATCAGATCTAAATACCTGAGTACGCTAGTAAAATCTTTTTCTCCTTCGATGGTACGAAGGCGCTATGCGTATCCACACCGAGACCAACCTTTGCTGTCAACTCCTTGACCAATGGACATCTGATCTAAATTGAGAAACCTCTTGCAACTCTTTGCACACCATAAAATTCTTCTCCAAGAATTAAGCTCACATACATTTTTGTACGTAGAGGTAAAGGAATAACAACACTTGTTATTCTCTCTGTCTTTCTCATGATTCATCTACTCTTGGCATACATATATATAGTATAAGATTTGTTACTGATTTTAAATTTGATTCTCAATTCAAATTTAAATCATATCTTTAAATTCCAAATCTGAATCCTTTAAATTTTATGAATCATATCATAACAATTTAAAACATAATCGATTTGGATCACATCCAAATTTATAATTCAAATTCAGAAATAAAATAACTAATTATTCTCAAATCTCATTTAATATTCTCAATTATCATACTATTATTATATTCTTGGTGCTAGCAAAGAATATAATAATATTCCATTTGAATTAATATAATTATTTATTTGATCAAATTAAAATAATAATTAAATAATTCTACAGCAAAGATTAGAACACTCGTTAGTGTGTGACCCCATAGGTTCAATACTAAGTGACTTGTAAATTAGTCATACTAAATTTACTAATCAAGGTTGGCGTCTAGCAACACTCCTTAACGACCCGATAGTATGAAGTAATATATTTTTACTAAGAACCAGAGAAGAACAAAGTATAATTCCTTCCATCTTTCCAGCTCTTGGTTAACCTTTAGAGTATGGTTTAATTCTCAAACTCTAACTTGTTACCATTATTATAATGAACTGTGAATGACCTAAGAAACTCATTTCTTCATTCATTCAATCCCCTTGGCCAAGGTTTTATTCATCTCATTCATTATAATCATAGAGCTCAAACTCTTTACCGAGAGTTGACGGATTCCTTATTGACTAATCATTAATTCTACAAGTATTTAAATTATACCCAATATACATTCAACTAGCACCCTAGGGTATTAGGTGTCCGTAATCAAAGTATAATAAATACATTCTTAATTACTATGATAGTCGCAGGTCAAAGGAAACTCGGTTACTATGTTCATCTTGAGAATATCCTATTGACAAATATACGGTAATTATAACCATTAGGAATTCTCAAAGTGAGTCAGTTCAATGGTCATATCTCTATATGCACCATCTATATATATATAATTTAATAAATGAGATCTATTAATCTTCATCCAATGAAGACCATTATATATATATATATATATATATATATATATTTATCTTTCCGGATTATTAATGTCCTTTTTAATAATCTTATGACCAAGAACAATTTAGATTAAATTATAAAAGATTTATCTCTCAATATTGTGATCATTATCACAATGATAAATCTCTAAATTTAATCAAGGACGTTATTATATTAACATTTTAATATAATAACAATAACAAATTATTTGACACATGATTGATTGGATTGTGGTCATTGGTATGCGAAATTGTTACTCTGAGGTTGTAAAATTTGTTGTTCGTTCTCTCCCTAGCAATGGCGCCACAACTGGTGCACAATACCATGGTCCAAACATAACTTCACAACTTCGCACAACTAACCAGCAAGTGCACTGGGTCGTCCAAGTAATAAACCTTACGTGAGTAAGGGTCGATCCCACGGAGATTGTTGGTATGAAGCAAGCTATGGTCACCTTGTAAATCTCAGTCTGGCGGATATCAAATGGTTATGGAGTTTTCGAATAATAATAAATAAATAGAAAATAAAGATAGAAATACTTATGCAATTCATTGGTGAGAATTTCAGATAAGCGTATAGAGAGGCCTTCGTTCTTCTGAACTTCTGCTTTCCTGCTGTCTTCATCCAATCAGTCCTACTCCTTTCCATGGCAAGCTTTCTGTAAGGGCATCACCGTTGTCAATGGCTACATCCCATCCTCTCTATGAAAATGGTCCAAATGCGCTGTCACTGCATGGCTAATCATCTGGAGGTTCTCGATCATACTGGAATAGGATTTACTATCCTTTTGCATCTGTCACTACGCCCAGCACTTGCGAGTTTGAAGTTCGTCACAGCCATCCCTTCCCAGATCCTACTAGGAATACCAGAGACAAGGTTTAGACTTTCTGGATCTCAGGAATGGCCATCCATGGGTTCTAACTTATACCACGAAGATACTAATAACTCGGACTCGGTCCCCTGTATTAGATATCTAAGAGATACTCATTCTAGCTTGGTTGCATGTAGAACGGAAGTGTTTGTCAGGCACACGTTCATAAGTGAGAATGATGATGAGCGTCACATAATCATCACATTCATCATGTTCTTGGGTGCGAATGGATATCTTAGAAGCGGAATAAGTTGAATTGAATAGAAAACAGTAGTATTTTGCAATAATTCATGAGGAACAGCAGAGCTCCACACCTTAATCTATGGAGTGTAGAAACTCTACCGTTGAAAATACATAAGTGAAAGGTTGAGGCATGGCCGAGAGGTCAGCTCCCAAAACGTGATCACAGGATCAAAAATACAATCCAGGATGTCTAATACAATAGTAAAAAGTCCTATTTATATTAAACTAGCTACTAGGATTTACAGAAGTAAGTAATTGATGCATAAATCCACTTCCGGGGCCCACTTGGTGTGTGCTTGGGCTGAGCTTTAGCTTTCCACGTGCAGAGGCTTCTTTTGGAGTTGAACGCCAAGTTGTAACGTGTTTTTAGCGTTCAACTCTGGTTCGTGACGTGTTTCTGGCGTTTAACTCCAGACTGCAGCGTAGAACTGGCGTTCAACGCCCTTTTACATCATCTAAACTCGGCCAAAGTATGGACTATTATATATTTCTGGAAAGCCCTGGATGTCTACTTTCCAACGCAATTAGAAGCGCGCCATTTTGAGTTCTGTAGCTCTAGAAAATCCACTTTGAGATCAGGGAGGTCAGAATCCAACAACATCAGCAGTCCTTCTTCTACCTCTGAATCTGATTTTTGCTCAAGTTCATAGTAAAGTCCAGAAATGTGAATTTAACATAAAAACTAATAAAAACATCCCTAAAAGTAACTAGATCCTACTAAAAACATACTAAAAACAATGCCAAAAAGCGTATAAATTATCCGCTCATCACAACACCAAACTTAAATTGTTGCTTGTCCCGAAGCAACTGAAAATCAAATAGGATAAAAAGAAAAGAATATACTATAAATTCCAAACTATCAATGAACCATAGCTCCAATCAGATGAGCAGGACTTGTAGCTTTTTGCCTCTTGAATAGTTTTGGCATCTCACTTTATCCATTGAGGTTCAGAATGATTGGCATCTATAGGATCTCAGAGTTCAGATAGTGTTATTGATTCTCCTAGTTCAGTAGAAACAACTAGATTTTTAAAACTTTTGACTAAATCAATCCAAATTTCGAAATTTATGAGAAGAATAAGGGAAAGATATTTTTTTTTGAATTTTTAATGAGGAGAGAGAAAAACATCAAAATGACTCAAAACATGAAATTCTACCACTGAGCTATAGTCCTTTACATGAATCTCTCCATCTCCCATGACTTGGAGGTGGAAGCTTTTGTCTTCCCTTTTGTCTTCTCTCTCTCTTTTTTTTTTGAGGTTTCTCTGGCCTTAGGTGCCATCAATGGTTATGGAAAAGCAAAATAAGCAATACTTTTACCACACCAAACTTAGAATGTTGCTCGCCCTCGAGCAGGAGAAGAAAGAATAGATGAAGAAGAAGATGTGGAAGAAACTAGGATTATGAGGAGGGAAGGTGGGGATCCTGTGGGATCCATAGATCCTGAGATGATCCTGTGAGGTTCACAGATCTTGAGGTGTCAAGGATTTACATCCCTGCACCAATTAGGCATGTAAAATGCCTTTGCATGCAATTCTGGCGTTTAAACGCCGAACTGATGCTTGTTCTGGGCGTTCAACGCCCAGATACAGTATATTTCTGGCGTTGAACGCCAGCTTCATGCTTGTTTCTGGCATTCAGCGCCAGCTCCATGCTTTGTTCTGGCGTTGAACGCCAGCCAGATGCTCCTTACTGGTGTTTGAACGCCAGTGAACTCCTTCTCCAGGGTGTGCTGCTTTTAATGCTGTTTTTGATTTTTCTTCAATTTTTTCAGTTGTTTTTGTGACTCCACATGATCATGAACCTATGAAGACATATAACTAATAACAATATAATTAAATAAAAATTGGGTTGCCTCCCAACAAGCACTTCTTTAATGTCAATTGCTTGACAGTGGGCTCTCATGGAGCCTCACAGATGTTCAGAGCATTGTTGAGACTCCCCAACACCAAACTTAGAGTTTGGATATGGGAGTTCAACACCAAACTTAGAGTTTAGTTGTGGCCTCCCAACACCAAACTTGGAGTTTGACTGTGGTGGCTCTGGGTTACTCTGTTTTGAGAGAAGCTTACTGTGCCTCTTTTTCATGTTCACAGAAGGATGTCCTTGAGTTTTAAACTCAAGGGGGTCCTCATTCAATTGAAGGACTAGTTCACCTCTGTTAACATCAATCACAGCTCTTGCTGTGGCTAGGAATCTTCCAAGGATGATCGATTCATCCTCATCCTTCCCAGTATCTAGGATTATGAAATCAGCAGGGATGTAAAGGCCTTCAACCTTTACTAACACGTCCTCTACCTGTCCATAAGCCTCTTTTCTGGAATTGTCTACCATCTCTAATGAGATTTTAGCAGCTTGTACCTCAAAGATTCCCAGTTTTTCCATTACAGAAAGTGGCATGAGGTTTATTTCTGACCCAAGGTCACATAGAGCCTTCTCAAAGGTCATGGTGCCTATGGTACAGGGTATTTGGAACTTTCCAGGATCCTGTTTCTTCTAAGGCAATCTCAGTTGAACCAATGCATTTAGTTCATTGGTGAATAGGGGAGGTTCATCTCCACAAGTCTCTTTACCAAATAAATTGGCATTCAGCTTCATGATTGCACCAAGGAACTTGGCAACTTGCTCTTCAGTAACATCCTCATTCTCTTCTGAAGAGGAATACTCATCAGAGCTCATGAATGGCATAAGGAGGTTCAATGGAATCTCTATGGTCTCTAGATGAGTCTCAGATTCCTTTGGTTCCTCAGAGGAAAACTCCTTGTTGATCACTGGATGTCCCAGGAGGTCTTCCTCCTTGGGATTCATGTCCTCCCCTTCCACCTTGGATTCAACCATGATGGTTATATCAATGGCCTTGCACACTCCTTTTGGATTTTCTTCTGTATTGCTTGGGAGAGTACTAGGAGGGATTTCAGTGATCCTTTTACTCAGCTGGCCCACTTGTACCTCCAAATTTCTAATGGAGGACCTTGTTTCATTCATGAAACTTATAGTGGCCTTAGATAGATCAGAGACTAAGTTTGCTAAATTAGAGGTATTTATTCAGAGTTCTCTGTCTGTTGCTGAGTGGATGATGGAAAAGGCTTACTATTGCTAAACCTGTTTCTTCCACCATTATTAAAGCCTTGTTGAGGCTTTTGATCCTTCCATGAGAGATTTGGATGATTTCTCCATGAGGGGTTATAGGTGTTTCCATAAGGTTCACCCATATAATTCACCTCTGCTATTGCAGGGTTTTCAGGATCATAAGCTTCTTCTTCAGAAGATGCCTCTTGAGTACTGTTGGATGCAGCTTACATTCCATTCAGACTCTGAGAAATCATATTGACTTGATGAGTCAATATTTTTTTCTGAGCCAATATGGCATTCAGAGTATCAATTTCAAGAACTCCCTTCTTCTGAGGCGTCCCATTACCCACAGGATTCCACTCAGAAGTGTACATGAACTGGTTATTAGCAACCATGTCAATGAGTTCTTGAGCTTCTGCAGGCGTTTTCTTTAGGTGAATGGATCCACCTGCAGAAGTATCCAATGACATCTTAGCTAATTCAGACAGACCATCATAGAATATATCCAGGATGGTCCATTCTGAAAGCATGTCAGAAGGACACTTTTTGGTCAGTTCCTTGTATCTATCCCAAGCTTCATAGAGGGATTCGTCTTCTTTCTGTCTGAAGGTTTGAACATCCACTCTAAGCTTGCTCAGCTTTTGAGGAGGAAAGAACTTGGCTAAGAAAGCCGTGACCAGCTTATCTCAAGAGTTCAGGCTATCTTTGGGATGAGAGTCCAACCACACTCTAGCTCTGTCTCTTACAGCAAAAGGGAAAAGCATGAGCCTGTAGACTTCAGGATCTACTCCATTAGTCTTAACAGTATCACAGATCTGCAAAAATTCAGTTAAGAACTGAAAAGGATCTTCAGATGGAAGTCCATGAAACTTGCAGTTTTGTTGCATCAGAGAAACTAATTGAGGTTTAAGCTCAAAATTGTTTGCTCCAATGGTAGGGATGGAGATGCTTCTTCCATGTAAATTGGAATTAGGTGCAGTAAAGTCACCAAGCATCCTCCTTGCATTATTATTATTTTCGGCTGCCATATCCTCTTCCTTTTCAAAAATTCCTGTAAGGTTGTCTCTGGATTGTTGTATTTTAGCTTCTCTTAGTTTCCTCTTCAGAGTCCTTTCAGGTTCAAGGTCTACTTCAACAAGAATGTTCTTGTCCTTGCTCCTGCTCATATGAAAAAGAAGGGAACAGAAAAATAATAATAGGAATCCTTTTTACCCTGGTATAGGGGTTCCCCTGTGTGAGTAGAAGAAGAAAAGAATGTAATGTAAAGAAAGGAAGAAGAGAAAATTCGAACACAGATGGAAGAGGGGGTTCGAATTTGTGTGAGATGAAGTGTTAGTAGATGAATAAATAAATAGAAGGAGATGAGAGAGAAAGAGGATTTTCGAAAATAAAATTTTGAAAAGGGGTTAGTGATTTTCGAAAATTAGGAATGAAATCAAGTTAAAATTAAAAATTGAAACAATTAGTTAATTAAAAAGAATTTTTGAAAAAGAGGGAGATATTTTCGAAAATTAGAGAGAGAGAGAGAGTTAGTTAGGTAGTTTTGAAAAAGATAAGAAACAAACAAAAAGTTAGTTAGTTAGTTGAGAAAGATTTGAAAATAAATTTTGAAAAGATGACAAGATAAGAAGTTAGAGAAGGTATTTTAAAATCAAATTTTTTGGAAAAGATTTGTTTTAAAAAGATATGATTAAAAAGATATGATTTTGAAAAAGATAAGATAAAAATATATTTTTGAAAAGATATGATTGAAATTAGTTTTGAAAAAGATTTGATTTTTAAAATCATAATTAATGACTTGACTCACAAGAAATCACAAGATATGATTCTAGAACTTAAAGTTTGAATCTTTCTTGACAAGCAAGTAACAAACTTGAAATTTTTCAATCAAAACATTAATTAATGAGAATATTTTCGAAAATTATAAGGTAAAATTAAGAAAAGATTTTTGAAAAATATTTTTAAAATTTTCGAAAATAAATAAGAAAAATGAAAAAGATTTGATTTTTGAAAAAGATTTTAAAAAAGATAAGATTTTTAAATTGAAAATTTGATTTGACTCATAAGAACAACTAGATTTTAAAAATTTTTGAAAAAGTCAATCCAAATTTTTGAAATTTATGAGTGAAAAAGGGAAAGATATTTTTTTTATTTTTGAATTTTTAATGATGAAAGAGAAAAACATGAAAAAGACTCAATGCATGAAAGTTATGGATCAAAACAATGAATGCATGCAAGAATGCTATGAATGTCAAGATGAACACCAAGAACACTTTGAAGATCATGATGAACATCAAGAACATATTTTTGAAAAATTTTCAATGCAAAGAAAACATGTAAGACACCAAACTTAGAAATCTTTCATGTTCAGACACTATGAATGCAAAAATGCACATGAAAAACAAGAAAAGACACAAAACAAGAAAACATCAAGATCAAAAAAGAAGACTTACCAAGAACAACTTGAAAATCATGAAGAACACTATGAATGCATGAATTTTTCGAAAATTTTATGCAGACTTTAAAACGTGCAATTGACACCAAACTTAAAATTGATTTTTATGCATGAAATATTTTTTTGATTTTTATGATTTTCTCATTTTTTTTTTGGTATTTTTCGAAAATTAATTTGAAAAAGGAAAATAAGGATTTCAAAATTTTAAATATGAATTCTAGGAATCTTTCAATGTTAGTCTAAAGCTCCAATCCAAGGGTTAGACATGGCTTAATAGCCAGCCAAGCTTCAGCAGTACAAGCAATTCCCTAACATGTGGAGGCCTCAGTCCAAAAGAATTTAGACATGGCTCTACAGCCAACCAGGCTTCAACATGCTTGATGAAACTCTAGAATTCATTCTTAAAAATTCTGAAGAAAAATATATTTTTGAAAAGATTTAAAATTTTTTTTTCGAAAATAAAGGAAAAAAATTTTTTTTTGAAAGATTTTTGAAAACTTTTTGAAAACAAAATAAGAAGAAAATTACCAAATCTGAGCAACATGATGAACCGTCAGCTGTCCAAACTCGAACAATCCCCGGCAACGGCGCCAAAAACTTGGTATGCGAAATTGTTACTCTGAGGTTGTAAAATTTGTTGTTCATTCTCTCCCTGGCAATGGCGCCACAACTGGTGCACAATACCATGGTCCAAACATAACTTCACAACTTCGCACAACTAACCAGCAAGTGCACTGGGTCGTCCAAGTAATAAACCTTACGTGAGTAAGGGTCGATCCCACGGAGATTGTTGGTATGAAGCAAGCTACGGTCACCTTGTAAATCTCAGTCAAGCGGATATCAAATGGTTATAAAGTTTTTGAATAATAATAAATAAATGGAAAATAAAGATTGAAATACTTATGCAATTCATTGGTGAGAATTTCAGATAAGCGTATAGAGAGGCCTTCGTTCTTCTGAACTTCTGCTTTCCTGCTGTCTTCATCCAATCAGTCCTACTCCTTTCCATGGAAAGCTTTCTGTAAGGGCATCACCGTTGTCAATGGCTACATCCCATCCTCTCTGTGAAAATGGTCCAAATGCGCTGTCACTGCATGGCTAATCATCTGGAGGTTCTCGATCATACTGGAATAGGATTTACTATCCTTTTGCGTCTGTCACTACGCCCAGCACTCGCGAGTTTGAAGTTCGTCACAGCCATCCCTTCTCAGATCCTACTCGGAATACCACGGAGAAGGTTTAGACTTTCCAGATCTCAGGAATTGCCATCTATTTGTTCTAACTTATACCACGAAGATACTAATAACTCGGACTCGGTCCCCTGTATTAGATATCTAAGAGATACTCATTCTAGCTTGGTTGCATGTAGAACGGAAGTGTTTGTCAGGCACGCGTTCATAAGTGAGAATGATGATGAGCGTCACATAATCATCACATTCATCATGTTCTTGGGTGCGAATGGATATCTTAGAAGCGGAATAAGTTGAATTGAATAGAAAACAGTAGTTACTTT
>NC_029794.2:105583158-105584156 GCF_000816755.2 Arachis ipaensis | reverse complement strand
GTGTAGAAACTCTACCGTTGAAAATATATAAGTGAAAGGTTCAGGCATGGCCGAGAGGCCAGCCCCCAAAACGTGATCACAGGATCAAAAATACAATCCAGGATGTCTAATACAATAGTAAAAAGTCCTATTTATACTAAACTAGCTACTAGGGTTTACAGAAGTAAGTAATTGATGCATAAATCCACTTACGGGGTCCACTTGGTGTTTTCTTGGGCTGAGCTTTAGCTTTCCACGTGCAGAGGCTTCTTTTGGAGTTGAACGCCAAGTTGTAACGTGTTTTTGGCGTTCAACTCTGGTTCGTGACGTGTTTCTGGCGTTTAACTCCAGACTGCAGCGTAGAACTGGCGTTCAACGCCCTTTTACGTCATCTAAACTCGGACAAAGTATAAACTATTATATATTGCTGGAAAGCCCTGGATGTCTACTTTCCAACGCAATTGGAAGCACGCCATTTTGAGTTCTGTAGCTCCAGAAAATACACTTTGAGTTCAGGGAGGTCAGAATCCAACAGCATCAGCAGTCCTTCTTCAACCTCTGAATCTGATTTTTGCTCAAGTCCTTCAATTTCAGCCAGAAAATACCTGAAATCATAGAAAAACATACAAACTCATAGTAAAGTTCAGAAATGTGAATTTAACATAAAAACTAATAAAAACATCCCTAAAAGTAACTAGATCCTACTAAAAACATACTAAAAACAATGCCAAAAAGCGTATAAATTATCCGCTCATCACAACACCAAACTTAAATTGTTGCTTGTCCCCAAGCAACTGAAAATCAAATAGGATAAAAAGAAAAGAATATACTATAAATTCCAAACTATCAATGAACCATAGCTCCAGTCAGATGAGCGGGACTTGTAGCTTTTTGCCTCTTGAATAGTTTTGGCATCTCATTTTATCCATTGAGGTTCAGAATGATTGGCATCTATAGGAACTCAGAGTTCAGATAGTGTTATTGATTCTCCTAGTTCAGTATGTTGATTCTTGAACACA
>NC_029794.2:105570179-105582013 GCF_000816755.2 Arachis ipaensis | reverse complement strand
CTTCAAGAATCATTTTTATGATTTTTCAGATTATCAAATAACATGTCTCCTATTCATCATTCTTTCAAGAGCCAACATATTTAACATTCTAAAACACCAACTTCAAAAGACATATGCACTGTTCAAGCATTCATTCAGAAAACAAAAAGTATTGTCTCCACATCAAAATAATTAAACTAAGTTCAAGGATAAGTTCGAAACTCATGTACTTCTTGTTCTTTTGTAATTAAAACATTTTTCCATTTAAGAGAGGTGATGGATTCATATTCACTACTTTAAGGCATAGACACTTAGACACTAATGATCATGTAATAAAGACACAAACATAGATAAACATTTAACATAAGAAAATGAAAAACAGAAAGTTTAAGAACAAGGAATGAGTCCACTTTAATGATGGTGGCATTTTCTCCTTGAGGAACCAATGATGTCCTTGAGCTCTTCTATGTCTCTTCCTTGTCTTTGTTGCTTAATCCCTAGTGATTTTGGTGCTCCTATCCTTAGTTGCTCCCAATAATTGTGTGGGGGAAAATGTATCCCCTGAGGTATCTCAGGGATCTCTTGATTTGCAGTCAAATGTTCTACCACTGAGCTATAGATCCTTTACATGAATCTCTCCATCTCCCATGACTTGGAGGTGGAAGATTTTGTCTTCCCTTTTCTCTTCTCTGGCAGAGAGTTTTGATGGAGTGGGGCTGGAATGGTGCTAGAAGCACAAGCCCTACCACGCGAACGCGTGCCCCACGCGTCCGTGTCGTTTTTCAAAATATGGCCATTCACGCGTGCGCGTCACCCACGCACACGCGTCACCCTAATTTTTGGCATTATGCGAACAAAACAGAAAGTTGTGCGTGCGCGAGGCTGCACCCGCGCCAATAGCATAAATCACTTCACGCGAACGCGTGATCTACGCGTCCGCATCATCTGAAAATAACGCCAATCACGCGAAATCATGAACCATGCGTCCGCGTCATATGCGACGCACAGCTTATCCAGATCAGCGCCAGATATCATATCTTTTCTTCCCCAAATCCTAATTTTTCTTATCCGTTCTTATTTCTTTCTTCTCTCTTCTTCCTTCTTTATTCTTTCTAATTTTTTTTACTTTCTCCAACCTTATTTTTCACTTTCATTATCAAGATTCTTTTCTTTCTTTCTTCACTTTTTACTTTTCCATTATTTTTATTTATGTTTTCTTCTTTTTCTTTTTTACTTTCATTATCTACGTTTTCCTTCTTTTCCTTTTTATTCTTTTAATTGGTGTTAGAAATTTAATTGGGTGATTATTTTCTTCTATAATTGCTTGTGGATTGTTTAGAAGTTATTTGACAATTATTAATTATTTTAGGGTTATTTGCATATTCAAATTCAATACTTTCCATAACATATTTACCATGCATGCTAAGTGTTTGTGAAAAAGTCCGTATGGCATTGTGCATATTTAATTATTTTATTCTTCTACTCTAATGTCTGTTTTTCACAAAACCCCTTTTTATATATAATTCATTAAAAATAATTGTCAATACAAACAAGTTGTTAGTTTGAAAGAGTTGGTAATCAAATTGGGCATTTAATGCTTGATCTATGCTACACATGCCTTTGCCAGCATGCCAATAAACATCTTGCATCTACTTGCCATCACATTCACTTGCTATATTTTCATTGAGGAACTTCTCACATGTAGTCGCGACCATGTGTTAACGACATCCTTCTTTACTGTGCATTAATTATCACTTGTACCATCCCCTTCCTTGCTCTAACCCTTAGCTTTAAAAGTAACTTTCTTTTTCCCTTTTCAGGATGGCCACCAAGAAGGGTAAAGAGAAAGCTACTCCCAAACCACCGGCAAGGAAAGGAACAAAAAGAGCACTAGCTGCAGAGCCACCCGTCCACTTGCACATCTCAGTATGCACCGAGGATGGTGCAACCTTTAAGTGTGGGGAGGTCGATACCAGTCTCCATGTGTTAGTTATTTTCTTCTCAACACCAATATATTACTTTATTTGTTAGTTCATTGTTGTATTTGCATGTTTAATTGCATGTTTATGCATTTAGTTACTACTTGGTTAAAGTAATAAATTCTTTTCAAGACTCTATTTTATAATATTTCACTAATTTAAATTAAAATTTTTGTGTTAAAATTATTTGAAGATTGTAAATTGGAACATAGTTTAAAGCTAGAAAACACAACCCATGAGATTTGAGCTTAATTACATGGTTACATTATTTAACTATAATATTTTATTCTTGTGTGTTTCCTTCTCTATAATTGTGATCTTTACTTTGTTCCATTCTATATGTCCACTATTTAGTGTATTTACATGCTTGCATATGATTGAGGCCATTACTTGTTTTTGCTCACTTACCCCAAACAGCCTACCCTTTTATGTCACCCTTGTTAGCCACCTTGAGCCTTTTTATCCCCCTTGTTCTATATTTTACCACATCACTAGCCTTAAGCAGAAAAACAAATTAAATACCCCAATTGAATCTTTGGTTAGCTTAAGATAGTGTGTTAACTAAGTGTGGGGAAACTGTGGGTACTTGGGTTAATGAAAGTGTACAGTGTTCAAATGATAAAATATTGGGAATTTGGGTACCTACACATGCGATACAAGTTAAAAGAAGAGTTGATGCATGAGTATGTAATACAAAAGTGGGAAAACTTTGGGTAACTAGGCATGAATTTAAAAGTATAGAGTGTATGTATAGGTAAGAGCTTAGGTTAGTCAAGGATTCAATTTATAGCTCACTTAGCCATATATATACCCTCACATTTACCTTGGCCCCATTACAACCTTAAAAAGACCTCATGATGTTTGCATTGGTACATTAAATACTTATTGATTGGTTAGGTGAAGAACAAGGTTTAGAAAGCATGATTAGAGAAGAGCAGAGTGATTACCCTATACACTAGAGTGACTAGAGTGCATATACACCATCAGTAAGAGTTCAATGCTTGATTCTGTGTTCCCTGCTTTTATGAGCTATCTTCTTACAAGTTTAATTGCTTTTAATGTATGAATTTTAATTAATGATATTTAACGTATTTATGTTTGAAGAACTTATCTATTTTTAACCAAATAGGCAAAATCATTTTAGCATATAGTTGCATTCATATACATAGGTTGCATTGCATTGCATGAGTCTTACTTTTCCCTACTCATTTACTTTATCTCCTTAAGCTAAGCATGAGGAGATGCTAATGTCTAAGTGTGGGGAGGTTGATAAACCACTATTTTATAGTTTATCTTGTGTTTAATTGAGTGGTTTCATCAAGTCTTCACCCACTTATTCATACTAATTGCATGATTTTACATTTTCCTTCCTAGTATTGTTTTATGATTGAAAACTTGCTTCCTAGAGATCTTTAATTAGTATATTTTAATTTTTCTTTATACCATTCGATACCGTGATCTATGTGTTAAGTGTTTCAGGCTTTATAGGGCAGGAATGGCTTAGAGAATGGAGAGGAAGCTTACAAAAATGGAAGGAACACAAGAAACTAAGGAGATGACCAGTGAACACCGACACGTGCGCATGGCTCACGTGAGCGCGTGGAATGGAGAAAACTACAGCGACGCGTGCACGTGCCTGACGCGTACGCGTGGATTGGAGTCTGCACAAATGACGCGAACACGTGGACGACGCGTACATGTGACAAGGAAAATTGCTGAATGACGCGCACGCATGGACGACGCGTACGCGTTACCTGCACGATCTGCAGAATTAATAGAAAATATTGGGGGCAATTTCTGGGCTGTTTCTGACCCAGTTTTCGGCCCAGAAAACATAGATTAGAGGCTATAAAGTGAGGGAATCAATCCATTCATTGATACAACATTCATTATTCATAACTTTAGGTTTTTGATGTAGTTTTAGAGAGAGAGGCTCTCTCCTCTCTCTTACGATTTAGGATTAGGATTTCTCTTAAAGGTTAGGTTTACTTCTTCTACATTCCAGGTTCTATCTTCTTTTAAATTTAGTTTCTCTTATCTACTTTTATTTACTCTATTACTTTAGTTGCTCTATTTCACTTGGTAATTATTTATGTTACCAAAATTGGCTTATGAACTCTTCATGTTAGATTTGAATTTATGTTTAAATGCAATTTGAGGTATTCCAGATTTATGATTTTAATTTAGCTTTTTACATTCTTAGCTTTAATTGATGAATTGATTAAGAGAAGACACTTGAGTTGGAATGCTCAAGTGGATAGTTAAATTGGAAGTTGTTGGCTAATTCTCTATTTACTAACGCTAGACCTTCCCAAGGGAGAGGACTAGGATTTGCAAATAAGAGTTAGCTCAATCACTTGAAATTCCTTTATTTAGTAAGGGTTAATTAAGTGAAAACAACAACCTCTTTATACTACACTTGAGAGAATTCCAACAAGGATAGGACTTCCAATTAATCATTCTTTCATTCAAGGCTTTTTATTTTAATTACATAAAATCTCTTGTTAATTTTCATTGCTTTAATTTACAATCATATGCTTGTGCCCATTGCCCAAACTCCAAATTTCCCAAAAAACTCATAACCAATAATAAATACACCTCCCTGCAATTCCTTGAGAGACGACCCGAGGTTTAAATACTTCGGTTATAAATTTTATTGGGTTTTGTTACTTGTGACAACCAAACTTTTGTACGAAAGGATTCTCTGTTGGTTTAGAAACTATACTTACAACGCGATTATTTTTGTGAATTTCTTTACCGATAGAAAATCCAATCATCAGCGTGCGCGTACCTAACGCGTACGCGTGACACGCAAAAGAGGCCATCGACGCGTACGTGTGACTGATGCGTACGCATGACATGCGCGACATGCAGAATTTGCAGAAAACACTGGGGGCGATTTTAGGCCGAGTTTTGACCCAGTTTTCGGCCCAGAAACACAGACTAGAGCCAGAGGATAGCAGAGACTCAAGGGAGATTCACACAAGATTGGTTATGCCCACTCCAAGTTAAGCGTGGACCCTACGAAGCAAGTGGTCCCCATCCATGAAATTGAAGACATGATGATTGCTTTAATTAATTCTAATTTAAAAACTTTATTTTATTTTAAAAATAGGAAAATATATTATTTTAGTTTTAGAAGATAGATTTTAAATTAATTAGGATTAGATATAAAAAGGAATTCCAACAGGGGGATTCCAACACAACATTTTTCCATTCCAATTTATAATCCTTATGCTTCTCTGAACCATGAGCAACTAAACCTCCATTGTTAAGGTTATGAGCTCTGTCTATTTGTATGGATTGATTTTATTGCTTTTTCTATTTTAATTCATGTATGGATTTACAATTTAAGAATTGTTTTCGCTCTAGAAGACACTTGAGTTGGAATGCTCAAGTGGATAGTTAAATTGGAAGTTGTTGGCTAATTCTCTATTTACTAACGCTAGACCTTCCCAAGGGAGAGGACTAGGATTTGCAAATAAGAGTTAGCTCAATCACTTGAAATTCCTTTATTTAGTAAGGGTTAATTAAGTGAAAACAACAACCTCTTTATACTACACTTGAGAGAATTCCAACAAGGATAGGACTTCCAATTAATCATTCTTTCATTCAAGGCTTTTTATTTTAATTACATAAAATCTCTTGTTAATTTTCATTGCTTTAATTTACAATCATATGCTTGTGCCCATTGCCCAAACTCCAAATTTCCCAAAAAACTCATAACCAATAATAAATACACCTCCCTGCAATTCCTTGAGAGACGACCCGAGGTTTAAATACTTCGGTTATAAATTTTATTGGGTTTTGTTACTTGTGACAACCAAACTTTTGTACGAAAGGATTCTCTGTTGGTTTAGAAACTATACTTACAACGCGATTATTTTTGTGAATTTCTTTACCGATAGAAAATCCAATCATCAGCGTGCGCGTACCTAACGCGTACGCGTGACACGCAAAAGAGGCCATCGACGCGTACGTGTGACTGATGCGTACGCATGACATGCGCGACATGCAGAATTTGCAGAAAACACTGGGGGCGATTTTAGGCCGAGTTTTGACCCAGTTTTCGGCCCAGAAACACAGACTAGAGCCAGAGGATAGCAGAGACTCAAGGGAGATTCACACAAGATTGGTTATGCCCACTCCAAGTTAAGCGTGGACCCTACGAAGCAAGTGGTCCCCATCCATGAAATTGAAGACATGATGATTGCTTTAATTAATTCTAATTTAAAAACTTTATTTTATTTTAAAAATAGGAAAATATATTATTTTAGTTTTAGAAGATAGATTTTAAATTAATTAGGATTAGATATAAAAAGGAATTCCAACAGGGGGATTCCAACAAAACGTTATTCCATTCCTGTTCAAAATTTACAATCCTTATTTTCTCTGAACCAGGAGCAACTAAACCTCCACTGTTAAAGTTAGGAGCTTTGTCTATTGTATGGATTGATTTTATTGTTTTCCTATTTTAATCCATGTCTTGATTTATATTTAAGAATTGTTTTCATCCTTTATTTTATGAATTTGGGTGGAACGGAAGTATGACCCCCTTTCTAATTGCGTTCTTGTATAACTTGGAAAAGCTCTTTAATTGAACAACAGCTTGAAAACAATTTCTCCTAAGTTTTAATTATCTGGATTTAATGGGATACGTGACATATAATCCTTTTATATTTGGGTAATTAGGATTTCTGTGGCATATAACTAGAATTAAACTTCACCCCCTAATTGGAATTAATTGACCAAGGAATTGGCTGTTGATGAATTTTAGAGGAGACTAGAAAGGTCTAAGGAATTATGGTCTAGTCACATAAAGTTGCCATGAATTAAATCTTACATGATTAAAATCAATTAATAAGAAAAGTCAATCCAGAAAATAGATAACTCTGAAGCCTTAACTATTTATCCATATATATTCCCAACTTATTTACTTGCCTTTCTTTAATATTCTTTATATTGTTTAATGTCTTTGAACACTCAAACATTATTTTCTGTTTGCCTAACTAAGTAAATTAATCAACCATTGTTTCTTAATCCATCAATCCTCGTGGTATCGACCCTCACTCACCTGAGGTATTACTTGGTACGACCTGGTGCACTTGCCGGTTAGTTTGTGGGTTATAAATTACCGCACCAAGTTTTTGGTGCCGTTGCCGGGGATTGATTGTGATTGACAACTATGAGTTGTTTGATTTCTTAGATTAGGCGTTTTAGTTTTAATTTTATTTAAATTTTGCTTTAGTATTTTCGAAAAAAAAAATTATTTTGATTTATTCAATTAAACCATTATTTTTTTCTTTTCTCTTAATTTCTGAAATTAAATTTGGTGTCCCCTTAGTTGTTTTATTCTTCCTATTTATTTATTGAGTTTAAATTTCCTTTATGTTCTTTCTTCTTTGCTTGCCTGTTTACCACATGGTGCGTTTAATTTTGTTTGGTATTTTGTGCTAAGGAAAAATAATAGAGAGAGATCACATAGGTTACTACTCACACCCAAGGAGTGATTCATATTATTATGAATAGGGGAACTACCCAACTTTTGGTTGGAAAAGTTAAAACCAAAGAAACTTCAGTTTTCCATGGTTCAACTATCAAGAACCACTATCTCCATATTCATATCAAGAACCACCACCTCCATATTCATACCAAAAACCACCACATCTCTACCCATATCAAGAACATCATCTTTTTACCCATATCAAGAGCCACTATCTCCCTATTCATACCAAGAACCATCATCTTTTTACTCTTATCAAGAATCATCATCTCCTTCTTATTCATATCAAGAGCCACCATCTCCTTATTCATCTCAAGTACCATCAGATATTGAGCTTCTCATGAAAGAATTCATACATGATATAAAGACGAGTGTCAAAAATGTAGAGAAACATGTGCAGTCGATTATCAAGTCCCAGGAAGAGGAACAAGCAAATTCCTTTCCAAGAGACATAATGCAAGATTCAATAGAAGAAAGTGAGGAAATCAATCAAATGAGTTTATACTCCAATGAATTAGAAAACTTTCCAACCTCACACATGGAAGAAGAGGAAGATGCAAAAACAAAGGAGGAAGATGCACAAACAAAGGAAGTTGTAAGGGATGAAAACAATGATGGGAATCTACACTCCAATGAAGTAGAGACTGGTATAGATAGTGAGTTTATTGAACCACCAATTCAAGAAGTTCTTGATGAAAGGTACTCTCTAACCATCACACAACACCCAAATTTTGAAATCAAAGAAGCGAAGGAAACCAAGGAAAGCACTGAAAAAGAGAAGGTCAGAAAAAACAATCCAATAAAAGAAGGCTTGTTGACGTTGGGATTTTTGCCAGTAAAGAATTTTATAAAAATAGTTGCGTTGTAGATATAGTTTCTAAACCAACAGAAATCCCTTCGTACAAACGTTTTGGTTGTCACAAGTAACAAACCCCCTTAAATTTGATAACCGAGTATTTAAACCTCGAGTCGTCTTCTCAAGGAACTGCAGGGAAGTATGTTCTTATTATTGGTTATGGAGGTCGTAAATTGGGGTTTTGAGAATGAGGAGCGAATGGTTTAATTAGCAATTAAAGTAAATGAAGAACAAGTAATTTAAATGGCAAGTAAAATAAATAGATGACTGTAAATAAACTTTTGGCAAGGTATGAGAAATTAGAGGTCCTATCCTAGCTATCCTTATAAATGATGATGAAAATTGAATCTTAATTCCACTTTGTTAACCTTTACTAAGGCAAAGGAAGGTCAAGGGATTAATTGGTTTAATCTTCGGATCCTATTTATTTCCTAAGAAAAGATTGGGATTATTGAAGTTTAATTTAATTAACAACGATAAAAATTATCAATCATGTTTGAGTTTGATAACTCCTGAGTTACTGATTTCTTAACCAAGACCAGAAGGAGAAAAATAAATCTACTGGAATAAAAATGTCTTCAGATGGGAATAACAATAATGTAAATAAAAGAAAGCAATAATAAACTGAAATACCTCAAATAACATTAATTTAAAGAGTAATCTGTAACATAGAAGAATTCATAAATAAAATTGGGAAAATAATAAAAAGGAATATTGAACCTGATAAAAAGAGATAATCCTGAAAGCGCATAAAATCCTAATTCTAAATCCTAATCCTAAAGAGAGAGGAGAGAATCTCCCTCTCAAAACTAAATCTAAATCATGAAAAACTAACTAATTGGAGACTCTCCTTGAATGGATGCATTCCCCCACTTTATAACCTTTGGTCTATGCCTTCTGGACTTGGATTTGGGCCAAAAAGGGCTTCAGAATTCTCTATGAGCATTTTCTGCAATTTCTGGTGCGTGGCCTCTGTCACGCGTCCGCGTGGGTCACGCGGTCGCGTCATTCGGAGTTTTCCTTGTCACGCGGTCGCGTCAGTCATGCGACCGCGTCATATGTGTTTCGCTCGAGGCGCGCGGTCGCGTCAGTCATGCGGTCGCGTTAATGCCTTTTCGTGCTGGCATGCGGCCGCGTCGCCCATGTGATCGCGTGGCTGCCAGTTTCTTCAAAAACTCTATTTTGTGCTTTCCTTCCATTTTGTATGTTTCCTTTCCATCCTTTAAGTCATTCCTGCCTTAGAAGATCTGAAACTACTCAACACACGAATCACGGCATCGAATGGAAATAAAGGGTAATCAAAATAATTATTTTTAAGCATAGGAAACATGTTTTTCACATACATCACATAATAAGGAAGGGAAAGTAAAACCATGCAATTAATATGAATAAGTGGGTGAAGGATTGAATAAATCACTCCTTAGACAATCAATGTAATCATAATACAACATCTAACTATCCATTAACCATATTTTTCACATATTCATGCATTCTAATTTCAAGTACAGTACATATGCATTGCTTTCACCATTTATTTTGGGGCATTTTGTCCCTTTTTATTATTTGCTCTTTTTCTTTTCTTTATATATATATATTTTTTTTTCTTTTATTTTTCTCAATGCATATGATTAAATTATTGGATGCATGAATCATGTCCTAAACATTTTTTTCACAATATTTCAGAAAATTCTAACATACTCAATTCTCAAACCAAATGTTTTCAAATTCAACTTTCCCCAAACTTAATTCATGAGCACTCTCACTAGTCTAAGCTAACCAAGGATTCAAATTAAGGACATTATTGTTTTCCGCTTAGAGTTAATGATGTGCTAAAGTAAAGAACAAAGGGGTATAATAGGCTCAACATTGGTTTGCAAAGAATAATGAAAAGGTAAGGCCATATGGGTATGTAAGCTCAGTGAAACAAAGGCCTCAATCATGTAAGTGTATGCATACATCAAATAATGGAAATATAGAATTAAGCAAGACAAAAATCACAATTTTAGAGAGAAAAATACACACTAAAAATAAAATATTGGTTGGTAAAATGCAACCAATTCAAATAGGCTCAAAAATCTCACAGGTTTTGTGTGTTCGAGCTCTAAACCATGTTCCAAAATAATATTTCTTCAAACAAGTGTAACGAAAAAAATTTATTCAAATTAGTGAAGTATTATAAAAAGTTTCTTGAAAAAGAAAATATTACTTTAACCAAGTGGTGGTAAAATATGCACAAAATCAAATAAATATGCAATGCAAATGCAACAACTAACAAGGAAAATAAAACATTGGTGTTTGAGAAGGAAATACTAACCCACGGAAGTCGGTATCGACCTCCCCACACTTAAAGATTGCACCGTCCTCAGTGCATGCTGAGATGTGCAGGTGGACGGGTTGTTCCAATTGGCGCTTTTCTCCAAAGATTGTGCAGATGGACTTGTCTTATTTCCCCATGTAAATGTCTTTCGGTTTCCTTCCGGGTGGCCATCCTGAAAAAAAAAGGGAAGAAAAGTAACCCAGAAATAGAGATAAGAAAATAAATGAAGTATGGGTGGGTTAATGCCAAATAATGAGGGTCTCAATTACATGGGACAACAAAGAGCACTCTATCATCCTCCATGAAATTAGAGAAGATCAAAGAGCTATGAGGGAGGAGCAAGAAAGACAAGGAAGAGACATAGATGAGCTCAAGAGCACCATTGGTTCTTCAGGAGAGGAAGACGCCACCTCACTAAGGTGGACTCATTCCTTAATCTCCTTGTCTATTTATTTTCTGTTTTTCGGTTTTTGAGCCTTATGTGTTATTTATGTTTGTGCCTTTACTACATGATCATTAGTGTCTAAGTGTCTATGCCTTAAAGTTATGAATATGAATCCATCACCTCTCTTGAATGAAAAATGTTTTAACTACAAAAGAACAAGAAGTACATGGTTTCGAATTCATCCTTGAAACTAGTTTAATTATTTTGATGTGGTGACAATACTTTTTGTTTTCTGAATGAATGCTTGAACAGTGCATATATCTTTTGAATTTGATGTTTATGGATGTTAAATATGTTGGCTCTTGAAGAATAAGGAAAAAGGAGAAATGTTATTTGATAATCTGAAAAATCATAAAAATGATTCTTGAAGCAAGAAAAAGCAGTGAATACAAAAGCTTGCAGAAAAAAAAAGAAAAGAAAAAAATAGCGAAAAAAAAGAAAGAAAAAGAAAAAGCAAGCAGAAAAAGCCAAAAGCTCTTTAAACCAAAAGGCAAGAGCAAAAAGCCAATAGCCCTTAAAACCAAAAGGCAAGGGTAAATAAAAAGGATCCAATGCTTTGAGCATCAGTGGATAGGAGGGCCTAAAGGAATAAAATCCTGGCCTATGCAGCTAAACCAAGCTGTCCCTAACCATGTGCTTGTGGCGTGAAGGTGTCAAGTGAAAACTTGAGACTGAGCGGTTAAAGTCAAGGTCCAAAGCAGAAAAAAAGAGTGTGCTTAAGAACCCTGGACACCTCTAATTGGGGACTTTAGCAA
>NC_029794.2:105550191-105570083 GCF_000816755.2 Arachis ipaensis | reverse complement strand
TTAACCTGTGATTTCAGGTATTTTCTGGCTGAAATTGAGGGACTTGAGCAAAAATCAGATTCAGAGGTTGAAGAAGGACTGCAGATGCTGCTGGATTCTGACCTCCCTGCACTCAATTACGTTGGAAATTAGACATCCAGAGCTTTCCAGCAATATATAATAGTTTATACTTTACCCGAGTTTAGACGATGCAAACTGGCGTTCAACGCCAGTTCCATGCTGCATTCTGGAGTTAAACGCCAGAAACAGGTTGCAAAGTGGAGTTAAATGCCAGAAACAGGTTACAAACTGGCGTTCAACTCCAAGAGAAGCCTCTACACGTGTAAAGCTCAATGCTCAGCCCAAGCACACACCAAGTGGGCCCCAGAAGTGGATTTCTGCATCATTTACTCATTTCTGTAAACCCTAGTAACTAGTTTAGCATAAATAGGACTTTTTACTATTGTATTTACATCTTTGGATTATCTTTTGATCCTTTGATCACGTTTAGGGGGCTGGCCATTCGGCCATGCCTGGACCTTATCACTTATGTATTTTCAACGGTAGAGTTTCTACACTCCATAGATCAAGGTGTGGAGCTCTGCTGTTCCTCATGAATTAATACAAAGTACTACTGTTTTTCTATTCAATTCAAGCTTATTCCTTCTCTAAGATATCCATTCGCACCCAAGAACATTATGAATGTGATGATTATGTGATGCTCATCATCATTCTCACCTATGAACGCGTGCCTGACAAACACTTCCGTTCTACATGCAAACAAGCTAGAATGAGTATCTCTTAGATATCTAATACAGAGGACCGAGTCCGAGATATTAGAATCTTCGTGGTATAAGTTAGAACCCATGGACGGCCATTCTTGAGATCTGGAAAGTCTAAACCTTGTCTGTGGTATTCCGAGTAGGATCTGGGAAGGGATGGCTGTGACGAGCTTCAAACTCGCGAGTGCTGGGCGTAGTGACAGACGCAAAAGGATAGTAAATCCTATTCTAGTATGATCGAGAACCGACAGATGATTAGCCATGCAGTGACAGCGCATTGGACCATTTTCACAGAGAGGATGGGATGTAGCCATTGACAACGGTGATGCCCTACATAAAGCTTGCCATGGAAAGGAGTAGGAATGATTGGATGAAGACAGCACGAAAGCAGAGGTTCAGAGGAACGAAAGGCATCTCTATACGCTTATCTGAAATTCTCACCAATGAATTACATAAGTATCTCTATCCTAGTTTATATTTCAATTATGTTTTAATTATCAAATCTTCATAACTATCTGAATCCGCCTGACTGAGATTTACAAGGTGACCATAGCTTGCTTCAAGCCGACAATCTCCGTGGGATTGACCCTTACTCACGTAAGGTTTATTACTTGGACGACCCAGTGCACTTGCTGGTTAGTTGTGCAAAATTGTGACAAAGTGTGATTCACGTTTGAGAGTACCAAGCCATTGGCGTCATTGTTGAAGATCACGATTTTGCATACCAATGAAGGCATGGTGCAGATGAAGTAGCAATTTTGGTGTTCGCTTTCCCTTTCTCTTTGGAGGAGAAAGCGAAAGAATGGTTTTATACTCAACCGGGAGATGTGATTTCCGATTGGGACTTGTTGCGTAAGGAATTTCTGGAAAAGTTCTACCCACCACAAAAGACAGACAAGCTGCGAAAGAAAATCTCTTGCATTGTGCAACGAGATGGGGAGACTCTTTATGAGTACTGGGAGAGATTCAAGAAGTTGTTGGAAGCTTGCCCCCACCACCATATTGACGAGTTGGTACTCATTTGCTATTTTTGTCAAGGGATGAACCCCCAAGATAAGCCTCTCATAGATGCCTCTACTGGAGGATCCTTCACCAAAAACAAGACCGCCGAGGAAGCTTGGGAGATCATAACGGACTTGGCGGACTCCACTCAATACTCAAGGGCAAGAAACCCACAACCAAAAGCTTTAAGTGAAGTTTCTCCTTCCGGAGATGCCGTTTTGACAAAGACCCTCGGTGAGATGACAATTTTGTTGAGATAAATCACCCAAGGGCAACAAATTCCCCAAGCCTTGATATCTTCTCCACCTCAACCTCCAAGAATTGAAGGACCACCAAGATCATGCGGTATTTGTGCTTGTAACAATCATTACACTGATGAGTGCCCTCAACTCCAAGAGGACACTACATTAGCAGTAGCCAATCCATACCCACAAAGACCCAACTACAATCAACATGGAGGAAGTCAAAACCAAGGGTGCATGGATAATTCTAATCAAAGGTGGAACCAAACCCCACAAGCTCAACCTTACCTAAGCCAACAAGCCTACTATCATCAAGCTCCTCAAGGTCAACCACAATACCAACAATCCTACCAACAACCTCCACAATCTCAACCTCAAGGGAGGTATCAATACCCAAATAGTAGACCTAACCCTCCTCAAGGCAATCAAGGTCCTCCTCCTAATCAACCCTACATGAATGACACACTCCAAACCTTTATGCAAGAGCAACGAGAATTTCACAAGAAACAAGAAGTGTATATGTCTACAATTGCCGAAGCACTCACCCGTTTGACTCTTTCTCCTTCGACTACACAAAATGCCCAACAAGCCTCAACTTCTATTGGTTTGCCCTTACGACCTCAACCGAATCCGAAGGGGAGCATCAATGCTATCACCCTTAGGAGCGGCACCAAGTTGGATGAAATTGGTGTGGTGCCTACAAGTTCGAGTGAGGAAACCCACAAGGAAGAGGTGGGAGAAGATATGGGAGTGATGAAGGATGAAGAGGAAGATGTTGAGAAGGATGATGAAGAACCGCTCAAGGCCAAGGAGCCAAAGAGGAAAAATTCGATTGAAGAGCCCATGCCCATTCCATTCCCAACTTTGGTCAAGAAGGCCAAGAAGCAAGAATAACTTGACCCCAACATGGTAGAAATTTTTAAGAATGTTGAAGTCACCGTCCCTCTATTTCAAGCCATTCAACAAGTTCCCAAGTATGCCAAGTTCCTCAAAGATGTTTGTACCCACAAGGAGAAAATTGGCGAACTCAACAAAAAGCCTGTAGATGATTCTATCTCTTCTTTAATTCCTGAAAAATGCAATGATTCCGGCCCATATTTGGTTACTTGCTTGATTGGTGGGATTAAGTTCACAGACTGTATGTGTGGTTTGGGGGTGTGCGTAAGCATTATGCCACTCCCCATTTACAAAAGGTTGAACTTGTCACCCTTAAAGAGGTCCGGGGCGAGATTCGTGTTGGCCGATAAGAGCATTGTATCAGTTATGGGATTGTAGAAAATGTTCTGGTTGAAATCCAATGTTTACTTTTCCCGGTAGATTTCCACATTTTGGAGACTCCTCCCATTGACTCAGATAAGCCATCATCCATTCTACTTGGAAGGCCGTTTCTAAAGACATTCCGTTTCAAGCTGGATGCACATTCAGGAGTCTATTCTTTTGAGGTTGATGGCAAGGTAGCAAGATTCACATTGGAGGAATCCAAGAAACCCATCCTCGAAGCCTATTCTATCTTTGGGTGCGATATAGTAGAGGATGAAGTGATTAAGGTTGGCAAAGAGCAAGAAGAAGAGAAGAATGCCAAGAAGTCCGATTCAAGAGATCACACTCAACCCAAGAATGCCAAGGAGTTGGAGATTTTCCTCCTTAGAGAGGTTCAAAGTGACCAATGAAGCCATGCAAAGTCCAACTTATGACTCTAAACGAAAGTGCTTGGTGGGAGACACCCCACCGTGGTAACATTGTTCCAACTTTATCTTTTGTTTATAGTCTTTTGAATTAGTTGCTTTCTTGTGGTATGATGATTAGATTAGTTTTGATTTGGTATTTTTGAATTGAATAAGTTGGATTGCTTGTGGATCATGAATTATGCTTGTTTATATGATTTGGGATTAGTATGTTGCTATGCTATAGGAAGGAACCTTAGTTTTGAAAAGAAAATTTTTTTGTGAAACAGGGCACCTATGCGTGCACACCAACCTGTGCGCGCACACAAAACTACATTTTTTGCCATCTATGCGAGCGCACGCCCTTCTACGCCCGCACAGTCCTTGCAGCATCTTCTAGTCGCAGCGCCAGCACTGCCTGTGCGTGGGTGCTGCCCAGTTTTCTGAGCCCTGTGCGTCCGCACCTCCTTACGCGTACGCACGCAGTCCCTTTATCGCACTTCTTGTGTGGCCGCACAGACGTGTGCATCCACACACCACTTGACAGCCCCTCTGGTGGGAGCGTCATCATGAGTTGTGTGCGTGAACAACCTCCCCCCATCTTCGTCCTTGTGCGTGCGCACGGACCTGTGTGCGCACGCACACATGACTCTGTACCTCAGGCAATTTTAAAAAAAGAGAGATGCTTTATGTGCGAGCGCACGCACTTGCGCACTTGCATGTGTTGTAACAACCCCTCTGGTGGGAGCAATCGCACGATCTGTCCGCCTGCATCCCTCTCCTTTTTGTGTTTTGTGCGTACGCACCAGCTTATACGTATACACACAGCCCTCTATCTTGCGACCTCTGTGCGTGCGCTCCCTGCTGTGCATCCGCACACGCTTATACACTTCCTCTGGTCGCAGCGATCGCATGCTGTGTGCGCTTGCAACCCCTCTAATTT
Source organism: Arachis ipaensis (assembly GCF_000816755.2). Classification (NCBI taxonomy): domain Eukaryota; kingdom Viridiplantae; phylum Streptophyta; class Magnoliopsida; order Fabales; family Fabaceae; genus Arachis; species Arachis ipaensis. The sequence continues at coordinate 105,565,471 of NC_029794.2, read as the reverse complement.
TTCTTTATGTGCGTCCACACAGGCTGCTGTGCGCCCGCACACGACTCGTTTTGGGCGTTAACAGGGCAACCTGCCTTGTTGAGTAGCAGTTTCATTTTCTCTCCTTCTTCTCACTCCTGCTGCTCCTCTCACCATAGCCCTCAGTCTCAGGCGACCCTGCCACCGGCCACCACCGCCGTCAAGCTGCCACTACCTATCTCTCTCATTTCTCTTTTCTCTTCTCTTTTCTTTTCTTTCTTTCTTTCTGTTCTCTTTCTTTTCATCACCACCGGTGAGTTTTTCCCCCCCTCTCCGGCGTTTTTTCGGCAAACCCAACCACCACAAGTCGCAGTGGCTATAAGAAGTTCCATTATTTTCTTCCCCATTCTTGTTTATTTCAACCTTCAATTTTCAAGTTCTTATTTTCCCTTTTGTTGATTTTTGCAATTGTTTTGATTTTGTTTTCATGTTGCTTAGATTGAATTTAATGCTTTTCTTTGTTCTTTTGTGTATTGCAAGTGTTGACTTTTGATTATGGGTTGATTATGATTGAATTTGAGCATTGATTGTGATAAGCTTGCACATTGCATTCCACATGTTTGATTAAATGCCTCTATGAATATTTTGTTTGATTCATATGACATGGCCATCATATGTATTCAATTTATCTCTTGTTAGGTATATTGTATGAATTGTGCAACTTCAACTATAACTTTTGATGGTAGTTAAGTGAATTCACCAATGCATTTCCTTGTTTATTGATGTGCGATTTTGGTTACAAATGCATTGTGTTATGTGAAACTCAATTGTCATCGTTTATCTCAGAATTTGGACTCGGTAATCACTTTACAATTGTTTGAATTTAGATGATGTCTTGATCAAACATCTTTTGGCCTCAACGTAAGAACATTGCACATGTGGTTACCACTTCTTCGGGATGAGCAATTGACACTTCACTTTGAGTGAATGGTTATTGTTGTTGTACACTCTTTTGCTAATGAAATTTCTTGCCAACAATCTCAATGACCATTACATTCAACATCGTCTTAATGAATCAATTGGTGCGAGCTTAAAGTTGCTTTTATGTCCATGCTTTAGCCTTGCAACTTAAGCACTCAATTGAGAAGCAGTGAGCTTTATCCAGTAAACAGGGTGGTTGCCGTGGTATCCGGCCGGTGTGTGTGTTCCAACCGCGCGCATCGTTGGAATATACACACTGTGTTTTTGAAAACCACACTATTTTTAGAGCTTCTTTTACCCTTGTTAGTGCTTCCTCAGTGATTTTATTTTCTTGTTGCCCTATGATCTCGAAAATCTTTTATTTTATTTTCAGGATGCGAAAGAAGGGTAAGGCACCGGTTACTTCGCCGGATGTGCAAACTACTGCTCGCTTTCCTGATGTTTGGTGGGATCGCCAAGGTGATAAACCGAGTACCTTGGTTAACCAAAGAGCCGACTCTCAATACGAAGCAATTGAGAAGCCCACAATTTATTGGAAGCGGCCGTTGAAGGTTCCAAGCCAGTACAAGGCGACCATTCATCAAAGGATTGCCTCGCTTCATTAGGAATTTCTCGAGCAAGAACCCATTGAAGTTAATGAAACTATGGTGCGGGAATTCTATGCAAACTACCAAGCTTGGAAAGCAAAGTCAGTATTCCTCCGGGAAAAGATGTTGGATACTTCCAATCAAGCTCTAGAAGCTTTGAACATCCCCCACATTCCACTTGAGAAGGATGATTATTTCAAGATAAAAGTGGATGTGTTCAAAGGAAGAATATCTCTGACTCCCATTCTTGAGAGAATAGGTCGTTCTGGTGCATCTTGGGAGTATAGCAAAGGGAAGAATTCTGTTCCCACTAGTATTGCATACTCTTATTTGAATGCTGAAGCTCGTATATGGCATCAGATTGTGGCGGACTACATCATCCCGAGCACCCACACTACCCATGTCAGATTTAGAACTGCTTTGCTACTTTGGGCTATTATGCAAGGGAAGCATATATCCATTGTACCTTTATTGAACAAATCGATTTGGAAATTGGTTGAGAAGAAACATATCAACATTCCATTTCCGTCGATGGTGATGTGCTTAGCAAACGCAGCGGGGGTAAAGAGGCAACCAACGGACATTATGTTAGAGTTTCCAAGAGGCAACAAGTTCAGTCCGAGGGAAGAATTGGATGGATCATTAGCAAAGACACCCTCCAAGGGGAAGGCACCAGTAGCACCACCATCAAGTCTAACAACCTCATCAACTCCTTTACCGGTTCTCTGGTCTCTTCGAATTTATTTCGAGACATCTTGCACGATATCCACCGCACGGAGCATTTGGAGCAGAAGCGTTTCGAGTGGATAATGGCAAAGTTAGAAGGAAGAGACCCTGGCCCAACCCCTGAGGCTTCATTCGAGCTAGTTGGGGAGGAGTATGAAGAAGGTGACCAACCCATTCTCGATACCCAGCTGAAGGTGGCCCCGAAGTTCTCATCTTCTCGGATGCTAAGCAAGCACGGAGGACCATGCATGAACTAAGTGTGGGTGAGGATCGACTTCGTGGGGGTAAAAAAATTCTTTTCTCAAACCACTTTGCAATACTCTTTTAGTTCTTTTTATTGAATTTTAGTAGCTTTATCTTTATTGCATCTTAGTTGGTTTGTCTGTATATATCCCTTTAGTGTTCATAGTTATATGGTAGTTAATGTTTGCATGATAGAATGAATAAGTTTGGTGAAACACTAAGGAATTTTCGTGAAATCTTTCCTAGGGCATACCATTGGTTGAATTGAAGAAAAATTTTGTGTTTTCCGACTTGTTTGAATTATTCTATTTGTGAAACATAGAAAAGAGCTAGAATAACATACCTTGTAAGATTTGAGCCTTGATAGATGGTTGCATTTTTTAACCATAATGTTTGTTCTGGTGTGATTTTACTCCTTTTTTTTATTGTCATCATTGATTTGCATGATTCTTTATATCCTGTATTTGTTGTTTGGATGCATTTAGCATGATTGAGGCCATCTTTGATATTAAACTCACCAACCTATATGGCTAACCCTTGTACCCACCATTGTGAACCCCTGTTGAGCTTGTAATTCCCTTTTGTTCTAATCTTAGCACATTATTTTCCCTTAAGCGAAAAATCATTGATATCCTTGAATTACTCTTTGATTAGCTTGGGTGGATTAGTGTGTATATTCTAAGTGTGGGGGGGGGGAATTGTTAGGAAGCATTGGTGATAGAGACATGGAACTCATTGTGAAAAATTGGCAATTAGAAAATGCTCATGTGCTCTTTGTTTTAGGTCATATGCATTTCTTGTGTTAATAAAAAAACTGTGCATAATAGAAAGTGAAATAAAAAGTTGAAATAAAGAATACATATGTTCATATTTTGAAAAGAAAGTGCACGAGTAAGGTGAAATAGGAAGAAATTGGGTAGATAGGTTGCATTGTTATGAGTATATAGGTGAAATAGGATTAGGTGGACACTTAAGCTAATCAAAGAACTAATTCTTTAAGTCCACTTAACCATATTTATCCTACCTAAACCCTGGCCCCATTACAACCCTCCAAAGACCTCATGATATTTGTCTTTCATGCATCAAATACTAGTTGATTGTTAGATGAAGTGCAAATCTTTGAAAAGCATGATAAAAGGAGACTTGAGTGATTAAGCCCTAAACACTGAGCGAATTGAGTGAATACACATCCGGTGAGGGGTTCGATCGCTCAATTCTATGTTCTTGCATCTCATGCTATACCTTCTTGCAAGTTGTTTGTTGATTAGTTTTGAAAAGCTCAATTCAATTCTTTGGACATTGATTTTAGTGCATAAATTCTTTGCATTTGCCCTAAGGCCTCCTTGTGATAGATTGGAATTTCATGGTTTGTTTTACCAACTCTTTGTATAGTACATTTTGGTAGTAACCTTTAGGATAGTTACATGCATTTAGGTAGTACATAGAATAAATCGTTTTCCTTTCATCTATCTCCTTTGAGTGTGTTTAGCATGAGGACATGCAAGTGTTTAAGTGTAGGGGAATTGATGAATCCATATTTGATGATGATTTTTGGTTGAATTTGAATGGATTTCATCATATAAACTTGCACTTATTCCACTAAATAGCATGCATTTGAACTTTCCTTCTAATTTGTGCTTGATTATGAAAACATGCTCTTTTGTGCCTAATTTTATTAATTTTATTCCATTTACCTTCCATTCAATATCTTGATATTATTTGTGAGTGATTTTAGAGGTATAAGGCAGGAATGGCTTGGAGAAAATGAAAGAAGCGCATTCAAAGTGGAGGAAGCATGAAGAATCAAAGGAGAAGAGCTCAGCTTAGTGTACGTGCGCACAGACCTGCGTGCATACACACAGCCATCAGATCGGAGCCACGTGTGCACATGGATCGCACCGTGCGCGTCGCGCGTTTAATCAAGCATCTCCTAGTGTGCGTGCGCACAACCTTCTATGCGTACGCACGGGTAGAGATTTTCGGCAGAGTGTGCGGACGCACACGTCTGTGCGTCCGCACAGGTAGATGCACATGCCTTCATTAAAAACTCATGTGACTCGCAATTTGGTGGTTTGGAGGCCCATTTATGAAGCCATTTATCTCATAAGGAAGGAAAAATGAAGACAAGAACATAGCATAACATTAGTGTAGCTTAGGAGTAGTGGTAGATAGTTTTTAGTATAGTTTTTCTTTAAGTTTTTCATCATCTTCTCTACTAGAGTTTATAATAGGGTTTTTACATTCAAGTGCCATTTCCATTTCGATCTTGGATTTTGCTAATTCCCATTGTAAGTATCTCTTTGTTACTACTCTTTATAGTTACATTGTCCTTACACTTTCTTATAATTCAAGTTATAGTTCAATTTCGATTCTCCTTTGCAATTTCTATTTCTTGTTGATGAATTTGATGATTGATGATTGTTACATGCTTTCTTGAGTGTTTATTGTTGATTGAGATCATTTGTTACTTTTGGTTTCAAGCTTTTTCTCATTTTCCCCATGTTTAAGGTTTTTGCCCACCAAGTGTTTGACAAAATGTCAAGTATGATTTTGGGCTAGTTTTCTATCTCTTGGCTTGGGAGAAGTGAGCAAATGGGTTCCTAGAGTTGGAATGTCCAACATTTAGTGTTGATTTTGGATTGTTAATTGTTCTTGTTCCCACTAACGTTATGTTGTTGCTAAGGCAATTAGCGAGCAATTTAGGATTTGTGGGTTAAGAACACTTATGCTCATTTAACTTTCTCTCCAATGTGAGGGTTAATCAAGTGAGATTGATCCATTCTAGTTGGCATAGTTGTGGTTCCAACAAGGAAAGGACCCTTAGCTCACTCCAAGCCAAGATACCTTTTATGCTTGAATTCCTTTATACACATTTACATTAGTTCCTTTTATACTTTACTTATCTATATTGCATAGTTACTTCTTTGATTCCTTTATTAGTTCATTTATTTCAATTTTGCATATTCTTTAATTGCTTTATATGTTTATCCCTTTATTGAAAACTCCATGATTCTCACAACCAAGATTGCACACTCATTGGTCTCAAGTGTCCTTGGGAGACGACCCAGGAATTGAAACTCTCGGAATTGAATTGATTTTGAATTGTGACATATTCTTTGGATTGAACAATTTGATTTGGAGATTAACCGTTGGTCTAGGCCATACTTTCAATGATAGAATTCTAATTTGTGAAAACCTAGATCGATGGTAAATCTTCCCAACACATCACCTTCCTTCCTCCAAAATTTATATCCAAGCATTCCTCAGAAACTTCTTGCTCAGGGCGTCCGTCACCACTTCACGATGTTGTATTCGTGCACATCCTAAATCCCTTTGATAATGCATCGCAATAATTCCGAGTAGTTAATTAAGTTCGGTTAACATGACTTCTGGCACTGAGGTTAATCTTTCTCTCAAGATTCGAAAGCTTTCTTTGCATTCAGGCATCCATACAGATGTTGCATTCTAGCACGTTAACTTACTCATAGACATTATGGTCGGCAAGAATTTAAAGTTCCAAAACTCCTCTGGATGGCGTACACTTACACGTTTCACCTTCCGCGTCCAAAAGTCTTGCTTTAAGGGATTAGTGTCTCGATGGTTACAGCTAGGATTCATACGTGATACTAATATAGGCTCGAGCTGATTTTCAGAAAGACATTAAGCTCGAAAGACGAATGGACAATATGAATGGTATTTGTGAGAAATCAGAAAGAAAGTCTTGTATATGGTCAAACAGAGTTGTACCGAAATAATAGAATGCACAAGAAGAGAAACTTAGGTGCATCTCAAGAAAAGAGTTCAAATCAAAGACCTTCGGTAGAAAGAACAGAGCGTATAGAGTCAAAGAAGTCTCAACTGATTTTGAAGAACACGGTTTGCGAATAAGGAAAACTCTAGTCACGGCGAGCACATAAGATTCAAGGATTACGTGATTATACCAAGACAAGCTCAAGCTAATCCTGGAAGAATCAAGATTCATGCGCATAAAGGGTGAAATAGAAAAGATGATCAAGTCATTTAAGAAGAACTCCGGGTAGAGTTTCAATGTAGGTTCCAAAGGAAGGTTTAGATCGAGTCGCAAAGATTCGTTGGCACATCCTTTCTCGCATAAAGTCTCCTGCCATTCTCTTCCTTCTTCCTTGGCATAACCGGCGCTTCTTGGAAGGTAACACTTAGTTGGACAATTCTCTCTTCCAGTACTCCCTTCAATTCGATCCTAAGTTTTACCGATTATAATGGTGTCTTCGCTTATGGTGCAATCAACACTGACCCGGCTTTCGGCACTAAGTCTATCGCAAACTCACTTTCTCTCTGGGATAGGTATTCTGGTACACCTTCAATAATTACTTCAAAACTTTCTCACAACAGGGATTTGACTTCATCTTCACTCGCCTCTTAAACAATTAACAACTAAAAGTTGAGTTCATCCCATTCTTCATCCTTGCGGCTCACTATCACTGGGTTTTGAACAAAAACTCTACGTAGCTCTCAGCACTTCCGATTTCTTAGATATAATCCAACCTGCTTTCGCGACGTCACTCTGATTCTTATCCTTCAAGAACCTAGCCACTCCTCTAAGTTAACTAAATATCACTCCGTCTCAACAACTAATAGTCTTCAACTAATCATCAACTTGGATTTCATGATTATCAACGCTTGTCATGCATCACGAATGAATATTTCATATTAATGATATGCAAGGAAGTTAGAAATTCAGCTGCTAGTTTGCAATTACCTCGGGTATGAGAATTAGATTCAGCTATATCCTGGCCCTCTCTATATGGACAATTCCAAAACATATGCCCTGGTCTCCCGCACTTGTAACATACGCCTAGTCCAGCCCTGCATGGTCTATTTGGATGATACTTCTTGCATCTCGGGCACCTCAAATTTTCTGGTTGAGTACTAGTCTGCTCTTCTGAATTCTGTCCCTGACGGTTATCGATTCTTCGGTCATTGTTCCGGCGTTGAGAACGTGAAGTGACAAAACGACCCCTTTTGAAACTTTGGCTCCTAAGTGTAATCTTCTTTCCCTTTTTCTTTGTGGAAGATTCTCGGTGATCAATTCTTGCCACTTCAGTCCTTCTTGAGCTTTCTCCCGTTGCTTGACCTGTGCTAGTTAACTCCGGATAACCCATTACCCACTTCAGTGCACTTTAGCCCATTTTGCGTACGCAGCCCCCTTTACGCGCACGCAAGCGCATTAAACAGAAACGCATGGTCGTGTAAAGGAGGTTCGCGTATGCAAAATTTCCAAGTCACGCGTACGCGTGTGCGTACGTTTTATCAAAATTTTTGGCTAAGTCTGAAAACCTGCAGAATTTCAATTTTGAAACCCAAACTTCCGACGCGCATAACTTTTTCGTTTTAAATCATTTTTCTTTCATTCTTCGAACGGCATAAACTTCACGAAACTAATTTTCATATAAAACATATTTGAACCAATTTGGGGGTCCGGAAGCCAAGTTATGGCTCATCGAAATTCGGCCAAAAATCTATTTTTCACAAACAAACTCAAACCTCATTTTTCATCAAAACCAAACTCAATGCCCCCTTCCCATACATATATCCAGCATGGAAACATGTCATAGCATACCAATACAGCCCTACTATCTACTCTTCATACCATAATCAATCATGCTTCACTCTAAGCTCAAAAACACCAAGAATTCAATCTTCAAAATTCCCAATTAACTCCAATGACTCCGGCCACCAAGGGTTTATTCCAAGAGCTCCAATTCACCAATTCAAAATCCAATTTAACATAATTTCAATCTAATTCATACAATTCACTAAATTAGCACAAGGGTATATAAAATTGGACAAAACACAAGGGTTTAGAGTTTTCTTACCTTAACCATTGATGATTGGAGTATAATCCAATAATTATCTAATGTTAGATTGCACCTAAACCACCAAAATCATCAAAATCACTTAAAGCTCAAACCAATTTCGTGGAGAAAGGGGGCACAGAAAACTGGGCACGAATTGGAGAGAAACTTACCACTTTGTTCAGATAGAATTGACGAGGACTCCGAGACGAACGTGTGGCCACAAACGGCTCGTCAATCGGAGCTCTGGATTGAAAGATATAAGCAGTGACGGATCCAGAAAATTTATGTTGGGGGGGCAAAAATAATACACATTACTATCAAAAGATATATTAATTTAAATTTAAAAATATAAAAATACACATTAATTATTCGAAGAGAATAAAAAAATAGATTAATACCTAAACTATAATTGTTTGAATTAAAATTTGCAATTGAAAATATCAAAAAGAGAAATAATGAAATTGAAAAATAAATAAAGTTATAGAGAGCTATATAAAACAAAATAGAGAATTTAAAATTTACCTTTTGATGAAGAGAAAATGACCAATAGATAAGGAATAGAAAAGAAGGTTGAAAATATGAAACTAAGAAGAGGGTTTAAAAGAGTAAATGAGTGATGACTGGGATTTGAGAATAGAAAAAGACTAAATTTGATTAGGTTAACTAATTAATAGTCAAAATGATAGAAAGATAAAATGGGTTTGGGGCTTTTAACAATTGGACTTTGTTTATTTGTAGTGGGTCATTTAAAATTTAAAATGGGGACATATATATATGAAATAAAAGTGGGGGCAAGTGCCCCCTCACTACTATGCATGGGTCCGTGCATGGATATAAGGAATTGAAGATGGAGGTGATTAGGTTTTTCCTTCTCCTCTTCTCCCCATAGCCCCCCCCCCCCTTTTGCCAATTCCAGCGTGCTTCCCTTTGAGAGAAGGGACAAGAGCTGAAGCTCTTTTCATTTAATGGGTGTTGGGTTGGGCCGTGGGCCCAATATGGGCCTGGTCCAACCGGTTTGGCCCGTTTAGTTCAATCTTGGGTCAAATTCTTTAAAATTAGTGTCAAAATTCTTATTTTAATTAGCTCTATCCAATTAAACTATAAAATTCATATTTCTATTTTCTTTTATTAAAAATCAATTTATTGATTAATTATTCGCTAATTTTACAGGGTTTACAGCCGAGCTTTGTCACGCTCAATAGGATCCAAATCATCTATAGGATACTACAAGAAAAAAGGTTCACGGCCATGCTTTTATAGGAGTGGCGAGTGATTAGAGATTTGGCCACATTTTTTCTTGCTATGCTTCAAAAGCGTGGCAAAAAGGGTCAATGGTCACGCTTTTATGGAGGTGGCGATTGAGTAGAGATTTGGCCACGCTTTTTGTGCTATGCTTAAAAAGCGTAATCATTAAGAGAAATAGGAACGCTTTTAAAGCATGGCGATATAGTTTTGTTATAGTAACGTTTTAAAAGCGTGGGTGTTTGTTGTAACTCTTTTGGCACGCTTCTAAAGCGTGGCCAAAAGATTCCAAAGAAACAAAAATGTTTTAATGAGGGGTAAGTATTATTTTGGTCCCTAACGTTAAGGGCCAGAATCGAAATCATCCCCGATGTAATTTTTGATTTAGAATCATCCTTAACGTTTTTTTCGTATTAAAATCGTCTTTTTTAATAAATTTTTTTATATTATTCCAAACTACCCCTATTTTAATAAAAAAGTTATAAAATTTAAAAAAAAATAAAAGAAAACGCGGTACCCAGCACTGTATGCTTCAAGATGGAGAGGGTTTGCTAACATTAACAAATCACCAAACCCTCTCTTCTCCCACTTATATTCAACACAATACAGCTTAGTAAACAAAGCATCACCAGATACAGGGTAGCAAGTGCTGTACCTGTCAAGAACATGCTCAAGTTGTGAACTTGAATTTGGCAACAATGCTATCCTTACTACCAGAGGAACCCCGCCTCCATCATTACCAGCAAAAGTAATATACTTTTAATTTGTTGTTTTCTGATTTTATTGTTGTTGTGTGTTAATTTGGTTGTTGAATTTGTGTTGATTTATTGAGTTTGGATTGATTTGATTGATGATGTTATTGTTGGTGGTGGATGTGCTGGTGTTGGTGGTGGAGGAAGTGCTGGTGGGAGTGGTGGTGGAAGAAAAGGTGAGGTGGAGGGTATTTTTGTCCAAAAAAATTAAAAGAACGATTTTAATACGAAAAAACATTAAAGATGATTCTAAATCAAAAATTACATCGGAGACGGTTTCGATTTTGGTCCTCAACGTTAGGGATCAAAACAATACTTAGCCCTTTTAATGAAGTCCCTTCGAAATGACCTTGATGAGATACACAATTGGCACACCCTCTCTCTTCGAAACTTCATCATCTTTCTCCATCTTCATTGTGCAATGGCCCTATACCTTTCTCCCTCTTTTCAAAGAACATAAACCCTAACTCGTTCAGATATGGCAGCGGTTAACCCTCTCTTCATTGTCCCTCACCCTAAACACTGACGATTAACCCTCTCTTCATCACTCCAAAGAATATCGAAGAACCCTAGCACTCCGCGTAGAACCACAGCACTCCGCGAAGAACATCGCTGACGCTCACAATGCCTCTGTCGATGCCCCCTCCGCCGCCGCTCCTATCCGTCACAGCAAACCCCTAACCCTTTCCATTTTTTGTTGCGCTATCGAGCCACCGGGTAGCAGCGTCTTCATCCCCTGCGCCATCGCATCGAGCCCCTTCGCCTTCCATCGTCGAGCCCCGTCCAAGCGTCATCGTCCAGCGCCTCTCCCTTTCTGGCATCCACTGCGTATTTCTCCACTCTTCCCTGTACTCTGCCACTCTCTGTCTGCATCATCAAGAATGGAGCCTCTGACTCAGGTTGGTTCTTGATTTTTTTGTCTGATTTTTCACTGCTTCTATTTGTTTTTCTGTTCTGTTCTTGAGTTAATTTTGGTCTGTTCCTAAGTATTTCAGTTCTTGATTTTTGTTATGATTTTTAATTTGTTCTTGATTCTTAGTCGGCATATTTTTTGTAGTTCTCTAGTATTCTCATGGTTGCTATTCTTGATTCTTGATTTTTGTTATGATTTTTTAATGCTTCTATTTTTTCCTGTTCTGTACTTGAGTTGATTCTGTTCTTGATTTTTGGTTCTTGATTTTTCCATCTAGACTTTGTGCCTCATGCAGGTCTTGAGGCTTGCACTATTGCTGGAAAGAAGAATGATAAGGCAGTTAATGAAGATCTTCTGAAGGATGAGATTGTTTCTGAACATCTAACTAGGTATTTCATGTTATTGCCAATTGCTTTGTTTCTTTCTTTGCTGAATAATTAATTAGTAAGATATGCATGATGCACTTTTTTTAAGACTATTTAGTTTGAGACACATTAGCACTTGTCCATCAATATACTTGGTCTTCATCCTTTCTTACAGCTAATTATATAGTGTGAATGTCTTGGGCGCTTGGCTGTTAATTCTAGAATGAATGGGGCATGAAATATCCTCCATGTATATTAACGAATGTCTACAATTTAAATGGTGCATCACTAGATTGTATAGTCAATGAAATGTTATCACCTTAATACAATTTAGAAGAATGAACTTTTAGCTTAGGGATCATTGGTTAATGCATATGTTTGTGGCATGTTTAGGGAATGAGAAGACAAGGCAAAAATAAACTTTTAACTTTAGGGATCATTAGTTAATGCATATATAATTGGTTAATGTATTTGGTTGTTGGAGCTTTTGCAAAGTTTTCTTTCGAGAAGTACCACCAGCACATTACCCACTATGTCTATAACCATTTTGTATGATTTATTTTTCATATAAACCTTTTATTAATTGGGTGTATGAAAGCAATTCATTTTCTTCAATTTCAACTAATCAGTTTTTATCTGGGGTGGAATTTTGTTCTGTTATTAGGAACATTCAGTTTTTTGGCTTTGAGTCTCAGTAGAAAGTGAGTGCATCATATGTTGTGGTCATTGGTCTTTGGAGGGGTTGGCAGTCATCCTACATCTATGCTCTTGAGATCAGGGGTTGGCAAGCTTCTTCTTGTGGACTTTAGTAAGGTATTTTCTTCTTGTGGACTTGTGTGCTTAAAGATTGACAAATATGATTTTTATGTCCATCAATTCCAGCTAGATGTCAAATTGTCAATTGTCCAAAACAGATTTTGTTTGTCTGTTAGTCTTGATTTTTTTTGTTTGTAATTCCTTTTTCTTTTTCTTTTGGGGTAAAAAAATAGGTATACTATAATTAATTATTATTATTATTATTAGCACAAGTTATACAACTCACTCATGGAAATTTTATATAGGTGAGACACCATTTGAGGAAAGATCATGGCATTGAAGGTGGTATTCCTATTGTATTTTCTTTAGAAAAACCCAAAGCTAAGTTGCTTCCATTTAAGGGTCCAAATGGTGAAGAGGAAAATCCTTCAGACTACCAGGTGAGGTTATTTATTTAATCAGTTTTAGTCACTAGTAGATTCTGCCACTGTCCAACTTGTGATTCTTTAATAGCATGATTAATAAACATTCTTTCATGGTTATCAACTAATTTAGATCAACATCAGCTCATCTCGGTGGCTTCTTTGTATACTTGCTGTAGTAAGATGCCTGATGTATATTGAAGAAGTGATGTATATTGCAAAAGAATTATGGCATGGAAGAAGTGCTAGAGACCAGCTTGTGAAAGAAGTTGAACGAGGAATGTGGCGATCAGTTAATGAATTAATGCTTGTAAGGTATACAGTAGCTTTTTGTCTCCATTATCATTTACTTTGTTCTCATTATCAAGCTATTTCTTGGTTACATTCTACTATTTAAATTTAACATTTGATTGTTCCGATGTATATTGGTGCGCCCCTCCTCAAGTTCTTCAAAATTTATTCATTTGTTAATAATAATTTGAAACTGGCTTTTGTTGCCCTGTTCTTAGTTCAGTAGTAGAAGTTTCACAAAACTAGAGAGGTTCACAAAACTAGCACTTAGGACTAAAGAGAGTTTTACTGAAATGTGTTTTCATCTGATGCTTTTTTTCTTTCTTTAATGAATGAAATGACATTTATCAGAATATGTCAACATAATCTTTCTTTTTCTCATTGAAAATTTTCTCACTTGATTCTTCTATGCATTTCTTTTGTTTAGGTGGGATTGCGAAAAGCCGGCTTCCATATTCTTCTTTGTTTCATATTTGTAATTAAGTATGTAAAGGAAGTAAATAATGTAATAGTTGTTGGAATTGTAATGCATGTATTACAAATTTATGAAGGTTTGTCATGTGATCAACTACTATATTTGGTGTACAAGTTTATGAAGGTTTTATATTGTTAATAGTAATTAAAATTGTTATGAAGGTTTTTTGTTGTCTAAATTTTACATTATGAATGAATTTTTGTTAGGTTTTATTACAAAGATTTAGAAACAAAAAACAATTGAACTTGAACAAACTTATAGCCACGCTTTAAAAGCGTAGTTATTTCGTACAGGAGCTACTTTTTGCCACGCTTTAAAGCGTAGTCATATCTCTAGCTACTGGCATGCTTTTAAAGCGTAGCCATATCTCTAGCTACTGGCACGCTTTAAAAGCTACTTTTTGCCACGCTTTAAAGCGTAGTCATATCACTAGCTACTGGCATGCTTTTAAAGCGTAGCCATATCTCTAGCTACCGGCACGCTTTAAAAGCATAGCTATATCTCTCGTGACTTTGTCACACTTTAAAAGTGTAGCCGTATCTCTAGTTATTGGCACTCTTTAAAAGCATAGCAGTATCTCTTGCTATTGTCACGCTTTAAAAGCATAGCCGTATCTAGCTACTAGCATGTTTTAAAAGCGTAGCCATATTCTCTCGCATACGGCCACGCTTAAAAGTGTGACAATAGATAAAAGCGTGGTGACAAAAAAAAGCGTGGCCATAGGTCACCAAAAGCGTGGCGATAGAGCAATTGGCATGCTAGCAGATGTAACCCTTTGAAAAACGTGCTGGTTGCTTAAAAAGCGTGGCAAAAAGATATCGCCACGCTTTTTTCCAGTTTTTGCAGCAAAATCCTTATTTTCTTATAGTTTTGTTCAGATCAAAGTCTTTTACAGTAGCTTGGATTATTGGCGATTCAATTGTAGAGCCAATGTATGCTCTCTTTTGAAAAAACTTTTCAATATGTTGTTCTATGATAGTGAATTGCTTTTGACTTGCGCAGTGAAACTCATATGCTGGCTTGTTTGTAATACTCATCTACAAAGAAAAATGCAATGATTCAAATTCAATTAATAGTGCTATTTATAGTGTTTAGCAAATAAATTCTTTTCGAAAATTACCTTCAAATCCATTAGTATAACATCAGTATCCCAATCAGAATCTTTTATAAAGTATGGAAAACCGAACCTTACCAGATACTGCATACTCAATGCATATATCTCCTACAAGTTTCAAATGAATCATAATCCAAGTAACATTTAAAGGATTATCTTCAATTAAATAACAAAACATAAAAAGAATGGTAAACATAGCAAACCTTAAGAGTAGAATCCATAATAGTTGATGAAGCACTATCGTAGGATGCACAATAAAAGGGTGATATTTCAGAGATATTCGTGTGAGCATTGAAAGCTACCAGCCAGGAATGAATATTGATCTTATTACACCAAACGTCGGAGGCAACATTGAGTGCGTGTTGCAACGAGGAGTATAGCAACCCGAGTTTTTAAAAATTAAATAATGAGTAATTTACGATTTATTATATTTATTGAGAATTTTATTTAAAGAAAATTATTTTTTCTAAAAGTAATTAAATTAAATTTTATAATATTTTAAATTTAAAATTTATTAGAATTTTTAAATAATTTTTATTATAATAAAATATTTTAAAAAAATAAAATAATTATTGTTATTATTATCATTATTATTATTACTATATTATCATTATTATT
>NC_029794.2:105538343-105549219 GCF_000816755.2 Arachis ipaensis | reverse complement strand
TCACCTATCATCATTCTTCATTTCTTTCTTATCACCACCGAAACAGAAGAAAGAAAATAAGAAAGAGAGAGTCCGAAGCTTGCATGGAAGAAAATCGTAACTCCCACTGAAATTCCGGCTTCAATTTCTTGAGATTCGTAACTCTAATAAAGAATCTAATCCGATAAAAGTGTTCGTATCTTCCTCCTCTACACATTGGCATCATTTTTGTTCGGTAGAAGTTGACGGTGAGGTAGCTCTCCTTCCCCTTGAGTTTGGCTAATTAGAGTTCTAGGAGGCACAGACGATTTCTGACGTTTTTCTCTTCCACACCTCGGTCAGAAAGCTTCTCCAGAGATTCCGTTGTTGTGATTTATGCACGGAGGTAGGTTTGATAATTTTATAATAATTAAATATGAATTTGATAAGTGAATGTTGGATTGATTGATTATTGTTTGAGTTTAATTAAGTCTATGTTGAATTTATGTTGAATTATTGTTGTTTGCTTGAGATTTTGGTTCGGCTATGTATGAACAACCAGCTGAGGTGTTTTGATTATTTTGGGAGTCAAAAATAGATTTTCAAAAGCTTTAAGAATTATATTAGCTAATTTTGAATTATTAAAGAAATGATTATGATTTTAGTTTTATTGAGAAAAGTATTATGTTTGAATTTGATTTATCAAGAAAAATGGTTTAATGAAAGAGAAATGGATTTGAATTGTTTTTAAAGAGATATTTTGATATTTGAAAAACACCTAGGCAGTATGCAAGGGTTGTGGCTTAGTCCTATTTTCTCCGGGTATGTGATGAGGAAAAAGAATTATAAACACTGAGTTTAATTATGGAGTTTTGAATGAATATGAAAGAATTAAAATGATAACAAAAGTAACAATGAATTTTGAATGTGATACCTAGGTAGTAGTGATAAACCCCTATTTTATGATTCATCTTGTGCTCAATTGAGTATTTTTTATCAATTCTTCACCCACTTATTCATATGAATTGCATGGTTTTACTATTCCTTCCTTATTTTATGATATATGTGAAAACAAATTTCCTATGCTTTAAAAACATTAATTTTAATGGATGCATGCCTAGCGTGAAATGGCAGTGACGCGTATGCGTGAACGACGCGGATGCGTGCCCAGAACAAAGCATAAATGACGCGCACACGTGACTGACGCGTACGCGTGACAAGGAAAAACTTCAAATGATGCGAACGCGTGACCCACGCGTACGCGTGACCCACGCGTACGCGTGACGGACGCCACGTGCAGAAAATTACAGAAGTTGCCCCCAGCGATTTCTGGACCCTTTCTCAGCCCAAATCCAAGTCCAGAAACATAGAATAGAAGCGAGAGAATGGGGGAATCAAAGAGAGAACTGATACATCATTCATTATTGACAATTTTAGGTTTGAGATGTAGTTTCTAGAGAGAGAGAGAGGCTCTCTCCTCTCTCTTAGGTTTTAGAATTAGGATTTCTTTTGCTTTATGGTTATTACTTCATTCCAGGTTCAATATTCCTTTAATTTTATATTCTCTTCTATTTTTGGTTACTCTAATGCTTTTATTTGTTAATTACTTATGTTGCCAAATTGGCTTATGAATCTTTCCATGTTAGATTTGAATATTCTATTTAATATAATTTGAGGTATTTCAGATTTATGATTGCTTTCTTCTATTTATGATATAAATAATTTAGATTTTTCTCCTTTTGATTTTGGTTAAGTAATTGGTAACACTTGAGTTATCAGACTCAGCAGTTGATTGAAAATTGGAATTCTTGCTGATTGATTTGGATCACTCTAAAGCTAGTCTTTCCACAGGAGTTGACTAGGACTTGAGGATCTAATTGATTGGTCCACTTGACTTTCCTTTATTTAGTAAGGGTTAACTAAGTGGGAGCGATAAACAATTCTCATCACACCTGATAAGGATAACTAGGATGGGATTTCCAGTTCTTATACCTTGCCAAGAGTTTTTCTAATTATTAATTTATTTTCCTTGCCATTTAAATTACTTGTTCTCTATTTCAAAAAAAAAAACCCAAAAACATACCTTTTCCATAACCAATAATAAATCATACTTCCCTGCAATTCCTTGAGAAGACGACCCGAGGTTTAAATACTTCAGTTTATTATTTTTATTGGGTTTGCTTAAGTGACAACCAAAACTTTTGTACGAAAGGATTCTCTGTTGGTTTAGAAACTATACTTACAACGAGAGCTTTTATTTGCGAATTTCTAGACCAGACAAAATTCTAATAGTCAAAAATGGCACCATTTCCGGAGAATTGCAATTGTGTGCCTTATTATTGGTTATTTTAAATATTTTTCTTTACTTGTTTATTTGATTTTTTTTTTAATTTTAATTTTTATTAGCTACTATGAGTTCTCACCCCCGTCGCTTTGAGTTTGGTTCTGATATTGTTGAAAGAAATGGAAGCTATAACAGGAACATGCATCAAGGTCAAAACAATCAAAGATGGAAGAAGCCATGATGATCTGATCAACCCTTTCGGCAACAACACCTTCCAAGATGCCATGGACAACGACCATCCTACAATGCATGCCTGGACAATAGATATGGTGGACCCCTTCGTGACAACCAACACCCACCAGTATACTATGGTCAAAAGCCATTCCGAGGTGCATACCAAGATAATAGATATGGTAGACCCCCTTGTAGTTACCAACAAGCCCCATCATATACCTATGAACCACCTCCTCAACATAGCTATGAACCACCACACTCACAAGCCACCCACCATCATTCACCTCCATATGACCCTAACCCTTACCTACCCCAATTCCAATCCAATTACTCCCAAGAACCAACACTTCCATATGCACCATGTCCGTATCCATCGACCCAAGAATCACAGGAATGTCTCAAGGAAACAGTGAATAAATTTCATGCAACCCTTCACCAATTAGATCAAGCGATCAATCGATTAGCTTCCCGATGTTCAGACACTCAAGGAACCCCCATGGCTTCATGTGGACAATCTAATGAAGAACGTAGCATGAAGGAGATACTAGAAACTCCAGTGGACAGTATGGAGCATGACTTTGTACTGGAACAAGTGGAGGAAGCTGTAATTATCAAAGAAGAAGAATTGGTTGAAGACTTAGGAGATGCTGAACCTCCATGGGAATCAAGAATTATGGAGAATTCCGCTGAGCAGTTTTCAATTGATGCTAAGGAGGATAGTGCACAACCCCAGAAGCATATATCTTATGAAGAACTGGACGGAACAGCTCAAGAAGCAAGTTCCCTTGGTAATGATAATCATGAATCAAGTTCTCCTAATGATGAACTTGCATCCGCAAGTGAACTCTTTGAGATTGAAGAATCTTCCCCAAGTGAATATGAAGAGGATGTGGAGGTAGACTTCTCCCAACCTCCAATTTATGACTTGAGTGATGAGGAAGATATCAAAGACTTTGATCATGACGTGGTTGCAATTGAAGAAGTTTGCAAAGAAGTAGAGGAATTCACAGAAGAATACAAGGGAGTAGAGCTTGCAAAACCACTGGAAACACCTATCCCAAGGCCATTACCACCCAATACAAACTTCAAGTGGGTAAAATCCTAAGCCTTTATCTTTACTTTTCCACTTGAATATGGTTTGCTTGAAACAGATGGTCAGCTTAGAGCTCTTTGCGGCTTTAAGAGTAAGAGGGAAATGGCTCACACTCAAAGATGGTATGCAAGATTCAATAAAGCTCCACGCTTCAATTTGAGGTGCAAGGATTGGCTTCGAGTTAGATTGAATGGGTCTCAGAAGATGTTTGGTCATCTTAGTGAGAATTCAAATTCCATACTGCCGGCTGGAAAAGTGTAGATCAAGACAAAGATGGGTACAGAAGCACGGTTTGGGATCCTGGAATTTATCCTGATAGTCAATACTCTTGGAGTCTGAAAACCTGCTTTAACTTGCTCGAAGGCTTTACTTGCCTAGTATGGGACCCCGGAGGCTATTGGAATTGCAAATGTTGGTGGAGATTTTTGGATGAGTTCAAGCACAAGCCACCTTAGCAGGAAGCTCAACGAATGTCCAACTTAAGGACTTTAACTAAAAGTGCTAGGTGGGAGACAACCCACCATGGTATGATCGTTCTTTTTTCAATTTTAATTTTATTTCGTTTTGTTTGTTTTTTGTTTTAATTTATTTTATTTTTATTGTACCTGGATTTATTCATAACATCTGCATCAGCATTTCATTATGCATAATGCACAAAAAAATGCACCCCACGCATGGGCGTCGACTCAAAATCGATGTCACAATCCAACGCCCAGAACGTTGGGCTGGAATCGTGTGGCTGGTATGCGTTAGGCACAATTTGGGCCACGCGTTTGCGTCAGCGACGCGAACGCATCACTTCCACTCCATATACACCACGCAAAAGCGTGGGCGATGCGTACGCGTCGCGTGAATATTATTGCCCCTTCAATGGAAACAGAGAGTTGCGCCAAAACGACGCTGGAATTGTGCGTTTAGCACAATTCTAAGTGACGCGTACGCGTGTCCCACGCGTACGCGTCACGTTTATTATCCCTCACTCGTGCGATTGCGTCAATGACGCGGCCGCGTCATTGCCTTTCCGCCTCAACCACGCGATTGCGTGATCCATGCGTTCGCAGGGATTTGAATCCACTTACCCCCTTCGACGCAAAACCCTAACCCATTTCGCGTCCCCTTTTTTCCCCCAAATAAAGTGTTAGAAAGCATGATTAGAAAAGAATAGAGTGATTAACCCCAAACACTGAGTGATTAGAGAGCAAACACAAATCCAGTGAGGGTTCAATAGCTCATTTCCATATATCCATGTTTTAATTATTAATTGTCTTGCAAGTTTGTAAATTCTTTTAACTCAACTCAATTGTGAATGTGTTTCAATATGGTCTGGCCTTAGTTATACATATATGATTCGAATTGCATGATTCATGTAGGTAGCTTGCATTTAGAATAGATTGCATTGCATATGATTCCACCATTCTACCTTCATTCCTTTCTCTTGGATTTAGCATGAGGACATGCTATTGTTTAAGTTTGGGGAGGTTGATAAACCCCTATTTTATGATTCATCTTGTGCTCAATTGAGTGTTTTTTTTATCAATTCTTCACCCACTTATTCATATGAATTGCATGGTTTACTATTCCTTCCTTATTTTATGATATATGTGAAAACATATTTCCTATGCTTTAAAAACATTAATTTTAATTATCTTTTATTACCATTCGATGCCGTGATCTGTGTGTTAAGTATTTTCAGGCTTTATAGGGTAGGAATGGCTTAGAGGACAGAAAGGAAACATACAAAAATGGAAGAAAAGCACAAAAATGGAGTTTTGAAGAAAAATACATCGACGCGCACACATGCCTAGCGCGAAATGGCAGTGATGCGTACGTGTGGACGACGCGGACGCGTGCCAAGAACAGAGCATAAATGACGCGCACGCGTGACTGACGTGTACGCGTGATAAGGAAAAAGTCAAAATGACGCGAACGCGTGACCCACGCGTACGCGTGACGGACGCCACGTGCAGAAAATTACAGAAGTCGCCCCCAGCGATTTCTGGACCGTTTCTCGGCTCAAATCCAAGTCCAGAAACACAGAATAGAAGCGAGAGAATGGGAGAATCAAAGAGAGAACTGATACATCATTCATTATTGACAATTTTAGGTTTGAGATGTAGTTTCTAGAGAGAGAGAGGCTCTCTCCTCTCTCTTAGGTTTTAGAATTAGGATTTCTTTTGCTTTATGGTTATTACTTCATTCCAGGTTCAATATTCCTTTAATTTTATATTCTCTTCTATTTTTGGTTACTCTAATGCTTTTATTTGTTAATTACTTATGTTGCCAAATTGGCTTATGAATCTTTTCATGTTAGATATGAATATTCTATTTAATATAATTTGAGGTATTTTAGATTTATGATTGCTTTCTTCTATTTATGATATAAATAATTTAGATTTTTATCCTTTTGGTTTTGGTTTAGTAATTGGTAACACTTGAGTTATCAGACTCAGCAGTTGATTGAAAATTAGAATTCTCGTTGATTGATTTGGATCGCTCTAAAGCTAGTCTTTCCACAGGAGTTGACTAGGACTTGAGGATCAAATTGATTGGTCCACTTGACTTTCCTTTATTTAGTAAGGGTTAACTAAGTGGGAGCGATAAACAATTCTCATCACACCTAATAAGGATAACTAGGATGAGATTTCCAGTTCTTATACCTTGCCAAGAGTTTCTCTAATTATTAATTTATTTTTCTTGCCATTTAAATTACTTTTCCCTATTTCAAAAAAAAAAAAAAACCCAAAATCATACCTTTTCCATAACCAATAATAAATTATACTTCCCTGAAATTCCTTGAGAAGACAACCCGAGGTTTAAATACTTCGGTTTATTATTTTTATTAGGTTTGCTTAAGTGACAACCAAAACTTTTGTACGAAAGGATTCTCTGTTGGTTTAGAAACTATACTTACAACGAGAGCTTTTATTTGCGAATTTCTAGACCAGAAAAAATTCTAATCGTCAAGTAGCAAGGATTGTGGTTCGTCCCGCTTGTTCCAGGTCAGTGTTTGTGACACCTAGGTAGTAACAGCAATAGTGGATTATTCCACTTGCTCCAGGTTGAGCTTTTAAACACCCGCTTGTGTAGTAGCAGCAGTAGTGGTTTGTTCCACTTGCTTTAGGTTAAGCAGATAGTAGCAAGGGGGTTGTGGCTCAAACCCACTTGCTCTGCAATGGGTGTTTCTGTCCAAGGTTAGCTACCAGGATAAGTCAGATTGGCTATATAACCGATAAATGATATCATCAGCCATAGGACAGACATGCATCATACTTGTTTGTGCATATTTGTTTGTGATTGTATTTTCTATGACTGTGTGTGCTTGTGATTGGATTCTATGTTCTATAATTGTTGAGTTGGATTGTACTTTGTTGACTATTGTTATTGACTGAGAACTTAATGAAATGAACTTAACTTCTAACCCCGACCCTTGTAAGATCCGGTTAATTAACGGCTAATTAACCCATAAATGAGAATTTATTCTAGAAAGCCAAAAATGTTATTTTTATGGCTTAATATGATAGAGGAAATTGAGACGAGAATTTCGGTACCAATTTTATAGAAATCGGAACAAGATTGGACCGAACGGGCCAAACCGGGCCAACCGGACCCAAAGTGGGCCCTTGGCCCAACTAAACTAAACCAAAACTCTAGTTTTCAGTACTCTCTCTCCTCATTTGAGACAATAAACACGCTGAAATGGAGGCCATGGAGGGAAGAACACTCTCTCAAGTTCTATCTCTCACTTGATCTTCAAACCACCATAACTTTTGATCTAGAGCTCCGATTGCCGCTCCGTTTGTGGCCACGCGTTCACCGCGGAGAGCTCTACAAAACCCATACAATTAATCTTGAGGTAAGCCACGTTTTACTGTTCGAAATTCCAGCCCTTGATTTCGAATTTCATGAGCAAAAATGTTGAGATTTTGGGTTCTTTGATGTTATAGGACCCAACTCTCTTGAAGGAGAAGGTTAATCTTGTCTCCTTGGACCTTGGGTGTGGTAAGATTCTCAACCCTAGTGTAATTTGTTGTTCTATGAGGTTTGGGCATTGAGATGTTGTGTATAGGTATGATGATTGTGGCTTAGGTTGTGTATATGTGAATATTGGAGCTTGATTGGTGAAGCTTGGAAGAGGGTTTTGTGTGACAAAATCTGTTCTTGGAGGTGTTGAGACCTTGAGAGCTTGAGGAAAAGTGGTTTGGAAGTGCTCCGGTTAAGCGTGGGAAATGCGTGGAGTGCGCGTACGCGTGGCCCTGTTTTCATCCCAAAGTTGATTTTTGAGTTTTAAAAGCCAAACTTCATACTTCTAAGCCTCCAATCTCACCACTTATATCTTAAATCATTATGATATGCCTAGCATGAGGAAAAGGGCTAGTGAATGTGGTAACTTGCGAGTGAAGCAAGGGAAAAATGAATGATCCATGAGGATCAAAGATGATTATGTGAGATGTGGAGGATGGCGGTGGAAGTGCTTGTTATGCCATGGGCCGAATGGCCGTAATTGTTAATGAATTGGCTGGTTATGGATTTAACCGTGAGCCGGATGGCTGGATTATGCCGTGTGGCGGCGGAGCCATGTTTATGGCTAAGTATAAATACATATATGATGTTGAATGAATTGTGAATGTTGGCACTTCCACCATTGGAGATGAGGGTTTCCCTGGGTAGTAGCAATGGCTAGCCACCATGTGCTCCAGGTTGAGACTCGAAGCTCTGTTAACCCAATGTCGTAAGTGTGGCCGGACACTGTGAAAGGCCCGGATGAGCTTTTTGTTTTAGAGGTCGTAATACCTTGCCATCTCTGAATTATGACTTAAGCATAAGACTCTGTATGGTAGGGTGTTACATCCCTACTAAGAACTTCCCAGTTCTTACTGCCTATTTTCACCCCATTCAGCTACAGGTACGAAGGTTTAGTGCGGAGCTATAGAAGCATAGAAGATTATGTTTATGAGTTGAGTTCTTAGAATTTATTTTTCCCTCGTCATTTATTGTTTTTAGTTTTTAGAGGGGATAAGTAGACTTGTATTTTGAGAATCTTGAAATAAGTCTATGTATATAATGCTATGTGAATATATATATGTTAATTTGAGTTGGGCTGGAGGCTGTTGTTGGTAGGATCAGCGGTAAATTTTGGTTAAAATGGTTTCTTAGTAAGCAGTGAAATGTATGGAGTGCTGTTTTGTGCAAAATTTTAAATAAGAAAAAATAAGTTTTAGATTTGAATAATGAACATAACTATACACTCCGACCCTAAAAAGAACTCTCCAGTTCTTACCCCTATTTTCAGGAAAAAATAAGGTTTAGTGCGGATCTACAGGAGCATAGAAGATTGAGTTTATAATTTAAGTTCTTAGATTTTATTTTTCCCTCATCACTTACTATTTTTAGTTTTTAGAGGGAATGGGACTTGTATTTGAGAATCTTGAAATAAGTCTATGTATATAATACTATGTGAATATATATATCTTTGTGACTAAGTGATTAAAAGTAAAAACTTTCCATTTTCTTAATTAAGGATTTCAGTTCGTATTCGCAAGGGCTCAATATTAAATAAATATAGTATGAAATTAAAGGAGTAGAGATAGGTAACGCCCGAACTTTTAGTGCGATCATGAGGTACCAAAAGTTAGGGTGTTACAAGGAAAAAGGAGAGGCAGAAGCCATCTCCATAGCGAATTTGATGCTTCCATAGCATTCAAGAAACTCACTTTCTTTCATAGCAATCCAATTTGAAGATTTGTTGCAAGATTGTGGGACTTGAGGTAATGATGTATCACCATGATCAGATAGAATTACCATATTGGATCACCTAAATATTAAGAAATTCATTATGAATAAATAAACAAAAGTAGGTATAGAGAGTTTCTGCATAAATACTTTTTATCATATTTTTTAATGTGTTTGAACATTAAAAATTGAATCTGCAAATTAAAGGTTGTCATTTATTTTTTCTTATATGTAATTATTCAAGTTTTAAATACTACGTAGTTTTTATCACTTTAATTAGAATTTGACATTATTTTCAAATAAAACTAGCTTCAACAGTAAGCATGCACTACAGATCTTCAATAAATACAGAAAGACCATCATAACTGTATGAAAATAATGTACATAATAGATAAACTAATACTATTTTCACAAAAACATGAAGTAAAAGATATCATAAATTATCATATCCTTCTTTTCATTAATGTAGAATCACCAAAGGACCACATGTTGAAAAAAAAGATTTAAGGAATGATTACCCAAAAGCTTGATGGTGATAGAAGTATTGAAATATTATAGCTAAAATTCAACATAAGTTATATATGTACAACAAGGTCTCAGACACACGCAGCAAGAGCACAAGAAATAACAGGTTCTTCCCAACAACCTATCCACTAATAGGAGCAAACACTCAATAACCTAATAGTCAACAAATGAAGAAAAATCTATTTCATAACTCAGGAACAAAAATTACAAAATTGACAAGAAGAAGGATAAGAAACAAAATCAAGTATAATCTTTGTAGAAATTGTATTTACGAATTATAAACAAACATGATACTCACAAGAATTGAAAGAGGATCAGAAAAGAAAATAGTTAGGTGTTACCAAAAGATTTTCCCAATTCTCGAGCGGTGTGATTTTATGCTGCACCAAATTAATTAGAGGGAACAGTTAAAAACTTTTTAACCAAATTAGAGGGAAAATATTTAAGTAAAAAATAGGGAAAAAGGTGGAAACCATACCAGAAATTTTCGTCGCGCACAACTTTGCTACGGTGGGTGTTGTTCGTGGAAAATCAGAATCGAGAAATCTAAGAATGTGAAACCCAAATACAATTCTTGCCATGAAGAAATGAGTTTGTCACAAATCTTTGCCTAATTTGTGCAACAACTTTGCATCAGTAACATTATTGCGTGGCTAAATGCAGTGCCTTTTGGAAGCCCAGCCACCAAGAATGTCACACACATCTCCCTGAAGCAATGCATGTCCTGAGCTCAGCGTCGGTGAAGAAACCCAAACTCAAAGAGTCATCAAGCTTCTCAACCTCTCATCAGATTTGCCCTTAATTTTAGCACTACCAAAGGAGAAGAAAGAATGAGATTGCCAGGAGATTATTGCAATGGCAGATTCACATGAGATAATAACAAAGAAGAAATGAAATGGCTTCACAATTAATCATCACTTGCACAGAAAAGAGAAAATGAGGACCTGAGATTCAAGAAGCAAAAAGGATTTAAAAAAAGAGATCGAAGCTAAGCAGAGGGAGAAGGACTCTCAATGGTATTTGTAAGAGCTTTTTCCTCATTTTACATTTTA
>NC_029794.2:105519096-105538256 GCF_000816755.2 Arachis ipaensis | reverse complement strand
TTCCTTAAGTTAAAGCGGTTATATATATAACCAAAAGAAAGAAAGGAAACGTGGGTTGTATATATTGATATAAGCATGACACATACACCTCTCTTATTTAACAACCAATAACACTTAATTCCTCATGCATCACTGAATGAGTTTGAGGAAAAACAAAGAAAGAAAAGGACCAAGAGCGTGGGTGAGAGAACCGTGACTTTCGTTGATTTTTCGGTTTCGATTTCTTGTGATTTGTAATTCCAATAAAAAATCTAATTCGATAAAAGTGTTCGTATCGTCTTTCTCTATACGTTGGCATTATTTTTGTTTGGTAGAAATTGACGGTGACGTAGCTCCCCTTTCCTTTGAGTTTGGCCAACTAGAGTTCTAGGAGGCATATACGATTTCTGACATTTTTTTCTTTGACAGTTCGGTCAAAAAAATTTTTCGTAACTTCGAGTATTTTTATTTCGTACAGAGGTAGGGTTTCGTTAAATTCTCACCGATTAAATTTGTGTTGGATAAGTGAATGGTTAGTGTGATTGATTATTGATGGAGTTTGATTGACTTTATATTGAATTTTGTTGATATATTGTTATATATGATTAAGCTTATGATTTGGTCATGTTTGTGCTGCCAAACTGTGATAATGAGAATGATTTGGGGCTGCCATTGTGTTAATTTTTGAATAAAATGGGTGAGTTTTAATGGCTGAGGAATTAAATTAAAAGTTGTGAGAAATCGGTAACCATAAAACTCAAAAACGAGTTCAGATTTAAATGTATATTTTAAAAGAAAATAAGGAGGGTTACGATTCTTAGTGAAGAGAAGAATCAACCATGCAAGAAGAATTATTTTTGAGGAAATATCCTTGTATTTTTATGAAAAGATTGCGTTTAATATTATAATTATATAAGTTTTTCGGGTATTTTGGGTAATAAATAAAGTTTAGGGATAAAACGAGTATTTTACAAAAGTTCAGGGTTATTTATATAAATATGAAATAAATTGAAGGTTTAAATATAATTTTATAAAATATGAAAAGAATATATTAGTTAAAAGAATCTCTGCCACAGAAGAGCAGAGAGTCAAAAGATTAAAAGAATCTAAAGAACCTCTATCATAGGAGAGCAGAGAATAGAAAAGAAATGAAAGAAAGAACGAAAAGAAAAGGAGAGAAGCAGGAATTATTGTTTACCTACTGAAAATGAGCAGAGATATGGTGGTTAGTCCACCGAAATTTGCTTTCCAGAGATACATCGGCCAATCTAGGAGATGGTCGCACCTGTAAGACAGAGGTTGCTTACAGTGATTATGTTTGCATACATCGGCTCAAGAGAGTCGCACCTGTAAGATAGAGGTTGCTTACAGAGGTTATGACATTGGAAACCAAACTCAGGAAAAGGTTGTTGAGTTGTGTCGGGAGCGGGTCAAAACTGACAGATGAGCTCATTACCTGCACTAAGGATAGACATGCATCATACTTGTTTGCACATATTTGTTTGTGAGTGTAATTTTTTGTGATTGTAGGTGTGCTAAATGACTGTTTGAATTAGGTGTTCTTTAATTGTTGAATTAGATGGTACCTTGTTGATTGTTATTGCTGACCAAGTATATATAGAATGAACTTAACTCTTAACCCCGATCCTACTAAGAATGCCCCAGTTCTTACCCCCTATCTCCAACCCTTTTAGCTACAGGTGCGAAGGCTTATTGCGAAGCTGCGTGAGCACAAAGAAATATATTTACGAGTTGAGTTGTTAGAATTTATTTTCCCCTCACCTTGTTAGTTAAAGTTTTATTCAGAGGGGTAGGTTCTGTAATTACTTTTGTATATAACACTACAACGTATTATTAATATTAAGTATGTGAATATGTGTTGTTTGTACTTATTGGAAAAGTTATAGTTTTAGAAAAACCATCGATAGACTTACGCGTAAAGGCTCAATATTAAATAGATAATAAAGGGAATTAGGCCAGTAACGTCTTACTTTTAATACGATCATAAGGTGTTAAAAGTTAAGGAATTACATTTCATGTTAAATATAAAACAGCTCATTTATTTTTATTATGATTTAGCGTTCGTAATTAAAATTTGGTGGGTAACTCCGTTTTTATGGTAATTAGTCCAGACTTTATATATATATAATTATCCTAACTTCTTCGATTTGCGGATCAGATCAACAACCTTAAATCAGTAGGGGAGGAGGAGTTGAGCTCCTCTCTGCTTCCTATGATTGAAGTGAAGATCTGCAATAGACTGTCTGCTTTTCTTAGTAAGAAAATCCATAAAGAATCCCTTTTTAATATTAATAGAACTGAGGACTAGAGACCTGAATTGGCATTGTGCTGCCAGAGGACAGCGAATGTACTAGAGTAGCTAGCGTAGCTTCCAACCCCTGCTTAGAAAACAAGAAAAAAGGATTAAGAGAAGAGCATATAGAGGAAGGTTGGATGTAATTCAAGTACAGAAATACGGACATGAGCCCCCACAAACAAGCTCTCGGGCAAAAAGAATTGGAAATAGGCCAAGCCTTTTTCTAGAACTGTTCGGAAGAAGACATAGGAGCCTAGCCGATCAAGATCCTCAAGAGTCAAGAGAAAGAAATCGATCGAAAGAGGACTAACTATAGGTTCGATCGATCTGCTTCCTTCAGTAGTTAGTTACAAATGTATGATAGGTCTATCATTGTTGGCTAGGAAGTCTGCACAAAAGTTGCCTTGGCAAAGGCTGTGAACAGGGGTCACTGTGAGTTGTTTGATCTGCGCAGTCTTAAAGCATAGCTCTTCACGGGTGATCCTCAATCTCAGCATTTGTAATCAGACTTAGAGCTTCTGCAGAATCAGTTTCAAGGATGCCATCTTTTATTTCATAACCTTCAACAGCATTAATCGTCTTTCTATTGCCCAAAGTTTAGCAGCTAAACTGAAACTTTTGACATGTGCCCACAAAAACAAAATAACCATCCGCCTTGGTCATCTCTTGCAATCCCTCCAATCCCAGGAGGGCCAGGCTTCCTTTTGTTTTGCACACCCATCAGTCTTCAATTGGATTCTACCTGCAGGTAGTTGCTTCTTCTTTTTGTAAGGAGGAAAGGACATTCGTATATATCAAGGTTTTTTCCTTACCTTCTGGTCTGAGTGCCACTTCCATCTCCTCTGCATAGGTCCGAAATTGGGGATGATATTTATGGTATGTGCTGCGGCCTTCAATTCAGTCTTTGTTCCTATCTTTCTATATGTGCCGGATAATACTGGGCAAAATAAACAGCCAGCAGACACCTGTGAGTCCTATATCCGTGCTGCCCTGCAAATTCTTGTGAATCCGGAATGAATATAAATAAAACAGCAGCTACCAAAGTGAATCCAAAATCTCTTCGATTCACTTAAGGCTTGTGAAAGGCCAAAAAAGGGATTCCCAAGATCTCTTTCCTAGTCGATCACTACTGGCGGAATGCGCCCCAAAAGTCTACCGCGAGGGCCTAATCCCGGCTCTCTTTATATATCCTAATTTGATTTGTCATTAGGTGCTTTTGTTTTAATTGCTTTCACGCACTGGTCCACATAAGATCTCACTTGCCAGAAATCCACAAAACCAATTCTGGAATGGCAAAGAAAAAGGCTTTCATTTGAAGCACGAGAATGAGGTTGGATGACTATCAGTGGAGAGTTGGTTAGAATGACTAGAAGACAAGTTTTCTCAAAACCATTAAAGTAAAAAAGTCCTCGGGAAATCCCCTCATCCGCAGATTGGAGACCAAGGGTCTTTCCAGGAGGCTCGGGTGAGAGGGGTGTGATGAATAGAGATTTCCCACCAGCAGCTTCTCCTATCACTTGACTTCTGCAGGCGCTGGATCTTATCTTAAGGGAAATGCCCAGATCCATATTCTATAAGATACGGATTTCAGGTAGTGAGAGAACCGAGCAAGTCCTCACTCGAAGAAGGCCGGCTTAAAGGCAAATTGAAGTCGAAAAGCCTTAGATGACTCTTTCGAGAAGGACTTCCCGGATTCGGAAGTAGCAAACCGTCCCTCTATTCCAGTTGCAAAAAAGAAAGGAGGGCAGGCTTGCTAGATTGCTTGCGTCTATGATCGTGCCAAAGGGCAGAGCTTTGTTTTAAGCACTTATTACTGGGTGAGCTAATACGAGTAGTTACAAATCGGATGCTACCAAAAAACGATATTTATCTAGTCTTCCTTCTCTCAGGACATTCTCTTCTTCTTTTACTATGTTATTTGCTTTCACTAGCACCGGTTAGGAGACCAGTAAGAGCAGATTCTATAACAGTAAGAGTTACTTCCACTTGGCTCAATAGCCAGAGATGAAAGTAATAGAAGCTTATTCTTTCACACAAGAGCTACCTATTTTTCTGAATGTCCAGCTTATGATGATTCAATTACAACAGCTGCAGCAAAAGTAGAAGGATCAGTCTCCCGATGTACCCAACACCTTCGAAACATCTGAGGCCTTTTTCAGATTTCATGATGAACCCTAGACTGAATCCAACCCTGTCAAGAAGAAAGCCCTTTGTTACGCACTGGTCGCTTCCTGAAACAGCAGGGATATTCCATCGACCCGACCCCTCATTTTGTCTGGCTTTCTGGCTCGGGAGACAAATGCAGCATGTAGTTAGTTCATTCAACGGAGAGGGAAAGCTGAATTCACATGTTTCCAGAGGAATGCATCGTGTAATAACTAATAAATATTTCTATTTAACTTCTCCATATCTAAAAGGGAAGAATCGATCGAAATGAATCTGTACGATAAAGACTTTTTAGTCGAATGAGACCCCTCCTCCGGGATAGAAAAAATCCTAAGTGTCTTCTTGTGGCTTTGGGGTATCTGAACCCAGTTGGCATTCTTGTTCGGATGCTTGAATCGAACTCATCCGTTTATTCATTCAATTCACAGTCACAAAGAGACAGAAAAGGAAGGGCTTCTATTGGAATCCCCATCTAATTTCTCATAAAAGTAGGACAAAAGAAAACTGGATTTCGCCTTTTTGGATTGATGATTCCCTTGCCCTTACTCCTATGAGAGTGATGGTTCCCTTTCTTTCTTGTACCGAGGTTAAGGGTTCGGTAGAGTCACTTCCACCCCGGAACTAGTCCCGATGGAAGACCATAAGACTTTGACGAACCTTGAGCTCTAAAGCTCTCCAACAGCTCTAACAATGAATGGAGACTTCCAACCTAGATGATGCCCTCCTGTCTACAAAAGGCTTTGAGCCACTCCCAGGTTAAAGGGATATTACACCTCTTCCCCAGGAACTCTAAATGATTCACCCGGAAAACACATAGTCGATTCTGAGGTTGCTAAATACAGAGCCTGGGAGTTCCGGTCCGCTGATTGGTAGATGGAAGTCTTTTCCCGAGGCCAAGACATATATAGCTAGCTATTTGCTTAGCTAATCGAGGGCTTCACTTCCCTGCTCTGGTTCAAGACTAGCTAGGTATCCTCCTCAATATCGTTACCACACTAGCTTGAATAGTCTCAGAGCTTGGCTACGATTGCCTCGAAGGAATGCAGAGCTGTCTTATAGTAGCCCTTTATGAACCAACAATCAGAAGACAGAAAGAAAGCAAAAGTAGAAGGAAGAGAAGGGATTAATAGATGTTATCCTACTAGCAGTGACTAGAAGGAAGGGAGCCAAGTCACTAACTAGAGGAAGGGTCCACGATTGCCGGGTCGTGTTCGTGAACCAATAGAGAACTCTTAGAATTGACTCCTCGGAAATTACTGAAAGACTAGCCTACGACCCCTCACAGAAAAAAGGGTCTCTGCTTAATGGAATTTATGATAAGTCTTTGGGCGTACTTTGACGAGGAAAACCTTCTTTCTATTCTATAGAAGCGCCAATAAAAGATATAAAAATAGAGGGATTCTTAGTCTAGCGCGTAGTTTCAAAGAATGAAATTCATAAGCCCCTGTCTTCTTTCTGGAGGCTTACGGTAATCGTCCTTCCATTAGCCCGAAACCGAGTTAGCATCTTTCTGCCCTAAAAAAAGAGTATAGTGCTCGTCTTTTGATAAGAGTATTCCATATTAT
The DNA here is from genome assembly GCF_000816755.2 of Arachis ipaensis. Classification (NCBI taxonomy): domain Eukaryota; kingdom Viridiplantae; phylum Streptophyta; class Magnoliopsida; order Fabales; family Fabaceae; genus Arachis; species Arachis ipaensis. The sequence goes on along the minus strand of NC_029794.2, from coordinate 105,532,229 downwards.
CTGTTGGAAAGTTTTCAACGTCCACCTTACCTTATTCAACTACGGGAATTTTTTCTGGTTCGCTACTATCCTATCTGAGCCTACAGCTCACGGTTGTATACAGGGAGGAAGCCTTGAACTGGCCAAAAGCAAAAGCTTTCTATTTGAACGGAATTCCACAATTGCATTACCTTCGGCTGCACTTCCTTATCTGTATTCCTGGGCGGGCGTAGAAAATTAAAATATATTATAGTAAGAAAAATCTAAATTTAAATACAAATATAAAACACAATTTTTGGAAAATATTTTTTTTTATCTTTTAAGATTTATTTAACTGCATGCCAAAGACGCTCTTGCACTAATATTTATGATCTTTAACGCAACCATTACAAGTGCGACAACAACTATGATTTTCATTACATTGCCTACAATATTCAACCACTATCTTAACTCTATTTCAATTCACACTACAAAAAAAATACCCATTCAGGTACACTTGAAAAGTGTAGCTAAAAATGAAAAAAAAAATGATGCCTTAGGCTACGGCTACGTTTTTTGGGCTACGACTACACTTTTTGGGGTGATTTCTATTCGGCCGTTGCCTATTCTCAAAGGCTACGCTTTTCTGCACCAAGGGCTACGCTTTTGGCGTTTGGGAATAGGCTAGGCTTTTCAAGTGATGCTGTCCAGGACCAAAGGCTACGCTTTTCAGCTTTCATTTTTTCAGAATAGGCTACGCTTTTCAACGCTACTGCATCAAAATATAACCTCTAGAATTATAAACATAACAATATCAATAATATTAAGTTATTCTTCTTCCTATCTAGTTTACAACAGAACAGAGCATGCACAACACTTTATTCAACTGAACTATACATGTGGCATTGCAGCAGCAACAATTGATGCAACTCATGGTAAAATAAATATATTAATTCTCAGATCAAAATGTCCAAAGAGATTACCATAATGATGCAAATCCTTACTATAAGCATATTCTACCAATGGTTATAAAAACAGACCTTGATTGAGTGGAAGATCCCATCAGTATCGGCAAGAAGCACACCAACATCAGAAGCCTGGTTTTGTATGCAAAAGGGGTGACTAAAGGCAGGAGAGAACAATAATGAAACCAATATCACATTGCCAATGAGACATGCATCCAATATTTAGAAATAACAGAAGAAACTTTTGGCATATTAGGATAACATTTAGAAATTTGTGCTTTTCAAAATAGATAGTAAAGCAAAATAAAAAGATAGTAATTATTTGGATATATAGAAAACTAAAATTGGGTATACAAATTAATAAAATGATAAAAAAAATTAAATTATGAAGGGTTTAAGTTTGGCAAGAAACTCATGCTTCTCATGGTGGTTTATAATTTCAAACCGATCTCATTAACTGCGTGAAAAATACTCCTATTATTACTAATTAAAAAGGCCCCAAAGTTTGATTTAGTGGCTTTACAAGTATGAAGTTTTGTTTTACAGTAAAAAATTTTTCATCCCTAAGTGTTGCATTTTAATATCTTCAAGAACTTTGACAGGAAGATGTTCAAGAAACTAAATAAATAAATATAATAGCTATATAGCTTCCTCTCTTCAAGAGAAAGCGTGCAATGTAAAATCACTTTAAGCGGAACCCAAAATTTGGAAGAATTCAGATTATTTCATTAAATAAGAAATATCAGAGTAAGTTTAGGCGATGGGTTCATTAATTTGTCAAATATATATACATCATTTAGTCCCAATTTAACTGATATGTGATTTACTGCTTACACTAAAAACACAACAGAAACATGTTTTTCTTAATTTATTTATACAAAAATAATAAAAACTTAAATTTTAAATTTACTAAAAATAAAAAATGTCTACCGCTATATAATATAAATAAAGATAACCAACTAATTCTTATCCATATTTTTTTTGTCTGTTTGTAGGTCTAAAACATTATGAATTTGACTGTAAGAGTTTGAGTAGTGGTTTGTAAGCTTCTCTTTCAACTGGCCTCCTTTGACTATGAATTCTAAGAATTAGCATATGAATTGCAGCATAAAAGACAAAGAAGATGATAAATGTCTAAAAATATTAACTTAGGAAACAAGCTTCCCTTTGTAGTACTTTCAAAGGGTTACCCTAAATAACTTTTGGTGCCATCAAACTTTGATTTAGAGTTGCTGTCAAGTGCAAAGAAGGACAAACTTCTGCAAATAATGGGGTAAAGACAACATTTAAATAACAAGAAGGCCATATATGAATAAAAACTTAGACACCAGAAAATACAATTGTTATTAACATGAAATTTCAGTTGCTACATGTCAGAAATCTCAATGCCCTCTATTGACACTAGGCATTGTTGAAGGAGCTGCAATATAAAAAAGCATAACAAAATACGTGTAGAAAGAAAGAGTTTTCAAGACTTTGTGAGAAAGATGATATGAAACTGAATTACCTCATTCATTGATTACAAACAAGATACAAAGGGAGAACCTTGTATATGTGAGGGAACTAGCCTATACAGAAAGATATCCAAAATGGACTCAAAACAGGAAGCTTAAAACATAAACTAACACCTGACTTACTATATAATATAGAATTGGAGGTTACAAACAAACTATTATTCCTAACTTCACAAGTAAATTAATGTATGCAGACATATGGGGACCATCACCAGTAAATTCAAGAAATGGTTTTCATTTTTATATTAGTTTTGTTGATGCATTTAGCAAATATACTAGTATCTTTCTTTTGGTCAATAAATTAGAAGCTTTTAAAGTCTTTAAACAATACAAATTGAGGATGGAGAAGTAAACATGACACTCCATTTTAGCTCTACAATCTGATCATGGTGGGAAATTTACTTCTCAAGTTTTTACTGCATTTTTAGCATTAGAAGGTATTATTCATAGATTGTCATGCCCTTATATTCATCAACAATAAGGCAATATTGAGAGAAAGCACAGACATATAAAGATAGGTCTATTTTCTAGAAGAAACGGAAGCTGAAAACAGAGAAACAGAAGCCAACTTATTCATTGAGAAAATTATTAACTGCATTTGGATTCAGTCTCACAAACAAAAATACAGAAAAATAGACAAGCTATATATTAAATCACAGTTCACAAACCCTAAAATACCACACATCTTCATCAACAACAGCATGCATGTTATCAAATTACAGTTCACAAACCCATATTTCACAGATTGAAATCCCCAAATTAAAACCCCTAAAATCGGAACCCTAAGCCTCTGAAATTTCAGAACCAAATAGAAATCACTACATACCTATTCAATGATGTGAGCACAGAGAAGACGATGATGAGAAGCACGGAGATGACGATGGTAAGAGCGGCAGCAGTGATGATGGTGAGGGTGGCGCAGCGACGATCAGTGCAAGATGGCGAAGAGGAGCGACGGTCAGTGGTGCAGCAATGTGGAGAGTGGTGAGTGCGGGTGACTGGTGAGTGGGGGGCGATGACGGTCACTGGCGAGATTGAGGGTTTCTTTTTGTATGAGAGGGTCAATGGTGAGAGTGAGAGGGTCAATAGCGAGAGCGACAGTGAGAGGGTCAATGGCGAGAGTGAAAAGAGTGAGTGGGGGGCGACGATCGATGGTGAGCTTTGGAGGCAGGGTTGCGAGGGTTTACGAAAGGGGATGAAGGTCGCGCTTTGGAGGTGATCAGTGAGATTTGGAGGGAGAGGGTCAACGGCGAGAGTGAAGAGAATGAGTGGGGGGCGACGATCGACGGTGAGCTTTGGAGGCAGGGTTGCGAGGGTGTATGAAGTAGGTGCAGGCGAGGCAGGGTTGCGAGGATGAATGAAGGTGCGTTGTTCTTTGGAGGGAATGACAAAAATTTCACTAAGTGTGTATGTGACTTTGCTTTCAAGGAAAAGAGGGAAAAAATTCACTATGTCAAATTTTTTGTTCTAGACACATTAGGCATCACTTTTAAAACGTACCCAAAACTTAATAAATAGGCTACTCTTTAAAAGCGTCTCCTTTGATACAAAAAGTGAACCTATAGATATTAACCTACGACTACGCTTTATAAGTGATTTCTAAAATACCTAAGGCTACACTTTTTAAATGATGCCACAATTGTGTATCCTTTTTTCATATAAAAAGACAACACGGAGAAAAGCGTAGCCTATTCATAGAATAGGCTACGCTTTTCAAATGTAGCTTAAAAAAAGTGTGGCTGAATGGGTATTTTTCTTGTATAAAATTTTTAGTCCGAAATTGGATCAACAGACTAAATCGATTGAACCGGACTCAAGTGCGACCAAACCCACTTATAAGCTTGCAAATCAGCCTTCTCCCTTTTTCCCATTTCATTTCCACGCTGATGAGGAAGAAAAGCAAAACAAAACCTAACCCTTATCACTCCTAAATTTCGTTTGCCCATAACTTTTAATCTGGAGCTTCGATTAACGAGTCATTTGTGGCAACGTATTTATCTCGGAATTCTCTTCGATTCTATCCAAACAAAATGGTAAGAATCTCTGAATTTCTTACCCCGTTCTTCATTTCCTTTATTTGTGCGAATTTGGTTTGGGTATTGAGATTTTTTCATGGCTTTGATGGTTTAGGTGTTATCTAGTTTGAGTAATTGTTAGGTTTCACCCCAAGGATCCGTGGATAAAGGTAAGAACTACTTTCCCATGTGTTTATGAAGTTTTATGAATGATGAGGGAAAAACGATTCCACAGAAACTCACCGGCAAGTGTACCGGGTTGCATCAAGTAGTAATAACTCACAAGAGTGAGGTCGATCCCACAGGGATTGATGGATTGAGCAACTTTAGTATGGTGATGAATTTAGTTAAGCGAATATTTGATAAATTGGGTGAAATTTGATTAACAGAAAATAAATTGCAAGAAAATGAAATACAGAAAATAAATTGACAGAATCTTAAATTGCAGATAAGTAAATTGCAGAAACTTAAAGTGCAAGAAATTAAAAGAGCTGAAACTTAAATTATAAGAAAGGTAAATAACTGAAGCTTAAAGAGCAAGTAATTTAAATTGTAGAATCTAAACTTCTGAGAAACTTAAATTGCATGAATAATAAAAGGATTTGGGTGTTGGGAATCAAAGCAGAATTGGAAAATGTAACTGTAGTAAATCAGAAGAGAAAGTGTAAAAGATGAAAACTAGAATTTAAACTTATATCCAATTTAGAATACTAAAACAGAAAAGAAAATTGCAAAAGAAAATTGAACAGAGAAGAAAATTTAGATCAAACTCTCAATCCTTTAACAGGAAATTGAAATTGTGAAAAAAGAAAAGAACAGAAAGAAAAATTGCATAATAAGAAAAGCAGAAAAGAGAATCCAAATCCAATCTCCAATTCTTCTATTCCAAGAACAACAGAAGAAAACTAAAAGGAAGCTCCAGTGCTAAAAATAGAAGGAAAAATGCAGAAGATCAATAACAGAAGAAAAACAAAAAGCAAGCTAAACTCAGATCTCCAACTGTACCCAATTCCTAAAAGAAGATTGAAAAGAAGATGAGCAAACTAAAAGGAAAAAAATAGTCCCAAAAATCCCCTTCCTCTGTAAATCAAATTTTCTCCTATTTATACACTTTCTATTTCAGTCCTCAAGTACTTGGAGTAGGCTTTTTGGCCTGTGAAGAAGTGGATCAGAATTGGATGCTTGATTGCAGCTTCCAGGGAAACGTTGCGTTCTCTAAGTGAGCGCAGCGTTTATTCACCCACGCGTACGCGTCTATTGTGTGTGCGCGTCTTTTTGCGTTTTTGCTCATTGACGCGTACGCGTCATGTACACGTGCGCGTCACCATCAACTTCAGCTCCCAACATGCGTGCGTGCCCCTTTCACGCGTACGCGTCTTCAATAGCGTTCTCTTAATGAGCGCTACGTTGGCTTAATGAACGCTACCCACGCGTGCGCGTCCTTTGCGTGTGCGCGTGGGTAGCAAAATACCAATTCCATGCTTCAGCCTCACCCACGCGTTCGCGTGCTTCATCCCAGGTGCTCCATCGACGCGTGGACGTCATGCACGCGTGCGCGTCGGTCGCCAAACTTCAATTCCAAATTTGAATGTGCCTGAAAACGCTGAGTTAGTGAACGTAGCGCTCTCTTTAAAAACGAGCGCGAACCACTTATACGCGTACGCGTCATGCACGCGTACGTGTGGGTCTTCCAAAATTGTCTCTGATGCATAGGCGTCTCGTACGCGTGCGCGTCGCAAGTGAGCGTTGTATTCTTTATTTGAACGTAACGTTATACTGCAGTGCTCTTCTTTCTCTTCACTTTTTCACCTAAAATCAATCCAAAAGGGCAATCAAAGTCTCACCAAAGTCATGAAAAATTGCATCATTCATAATAATCACCTGATTCTTGCCTAAATCTCATGATTTTGTATAAAATAAATGATGTTTGATTGAATCAAAATAATCATGAAATTTCACTCTAACCACTTACTTATTGTGCAAGAAAGTGCATAAAACCTAATGAAACAAATAAAAAATGCTTGTGAAACTAGCATAAGATGACTTGTCATCACAACACCAAACTTAAATCTTGCTTGTCCCCAAGCAAGTACTAAAACATGAGAATAAATGAAAGAAAACAGAAAAGCATATATGTCCTTATTTAGCAGGTAATTGAATCTGGTTCATGGGGTTTTATGCAGATGTAATGCAGCCCAATTATTATCAACTTCCAAATATGAAATATCTCTTTGAGTATTAACTTGAGTTGCTGCTATAATGCCTTGTTCTTGATTGATCCTTGTTAACTTTTTCTTTCTTTCTCCTATTGCAGAAACTTATTTCTCCATTGTAGCTCAGTGTCAAGTGTTGCAGGAAGCTTTTTGGCTTAATTTTTCTCAACACTTTTTCACTTCAGACACTTGGCGCATACTTCTTCTTAGGACCATTGATGCCTAGCACCTCTTTGGGTTACTAAATGCCTTGTAACTAGGTTGCTCTTGATAATGGACTTTCGGTTGATAATCCCGGATTAATTAACCCAAGTTACCAAGTTTTAAAATACTCCTTAGAACCTAATTGTCCAAGCAGATCCTAGTACAAAAAGCACCACAGGCATATGTCATAAGGTCCAAGCTATTGGTGTCTAGCCTTATTATTTGTTCCTTTCATTTTTGTTGCCAATTCTTGGCTTTTCTTTCTTTCCTTCTTACTTCTTATTTTCCCAAAGATAATTATTAATTGAAGGCTTTATAACAGCAACTAAGTCTACACTTGAAAGAGATATTATACCTTGCAGCTTTTATTATTGAGCTCACCAACTAATCAAGTAATTACCACCACTGAACTTTACTTTTATTCCTACCACATTAAACAATTTCACTTTTGTTTCAATCATCTTCTCTTATTCATGCAGAGGGAAACAAGACATGTATTCAAATAAGATGCAAATGAACCCGACACCTATACTAGAGCAATTATTTTGAAAATTAAGCAAAACATAAAACCAAATGCAGAACTTATTCAAAACATAGAAGTGTAAAACATGAAATCTTAATCATAAAATTGCATAACTTGGAAGGCATATCATTTTGCAGAAATGCATCTTCCTTATTTATTAAGATTATGAAGGAACTCCACCACCTCTACTTTTTGTGCTCTTTTCCTTGGCTGGATTCTCCTCTCTTCTTTGGCTCTTGCTTCTTCTTCTTTCTTAGTTCTACTTGTTCTTCAAACATCTCCATCGGAGCCTTGGAATGATCCATTTGATCCCAGAGACCAGCATCCTTAAATGCCTTGTCCATTCTCTCTATATTTCTTTTGGCCCTGACTCTTTGTGCATCTCCTAGCTCGGGCCACTATTGATATGGCTTGATCTCTTGGTTTATCACTAGCATACCACAGACTAGGTAGTTTAGCTTTGCTTGAGTATCTATGTCATACTCTATCCTGTCTACCTGCCTAGCCTCTTCAGCTGTGTGATATATATTCTTCCATTGATGAAGATCTTGGATGTACCTTTCTTTCTTGGCTTGTTGTTGGAACAATTTATTGAATGATTCTTAATTTTGTGCCTCTTGTTCCCTCTGCCTATCCAGGGATCTTGCTTGAAATTCCCTTTGTTGATCCATCATCTTCACTTGGAAGTTCTCTTGTTGCTCTATCATTTGTAACTGCCAATTTGCATGCTGCTTCTGAGCTCTCATGAATTGATGAGAGAATTCCTCTATAGCCACTTGCATTTGGCTTAAATCCATGGTGCTGGAGGCTTGTCCTTCTTCCATCTGTGGTCTCCTTATTTTTCCTTGGGGTCTTCTTTCTTGCTGAGTGTCAGTGTCCGTGGTACCTTCCATTCTTTGCTTGGTGATTCCTCTGCCTCCCTTTACCCGATCTGTATCTGCATCCTCAAAGAGTACCCCTGCTCTATTGCACAGCCTTAAGATGGTACTTGGGTGACCAAGTCTGCTTGATTTGCTGCTGTCCTCAGCTATTTCTTGGATGCTGTTTGCTATGAGTTGTGGGACATTAAATTCTCCTTCCTGCCCTATTCTGGAGTTAAACGCTAGAAACAGGTTAAAAATTAGAGTTAAACGCCAGAAACAGGCTACAATCTAGCGTTTAACTCCAAAAAAAGTCTCTACACATAAAAGCTCAATGCTCAGCCCAAGCACACACCAAGTGGGCCCGGAAGTGGATTTCTACATCATTTACTTATCTTATGTAACCCTAGCTACTAGTTTAATATAAAAACTACTTTTAGTGACTTATTTCATATCTCTGGTTAGTCTTTTGAATAATTTTATGTTCAGAGATCACGTTTAGTGGGCTGGCCATTCGGCCATGCCTGGACCTTCATCACTTATGTATTTTCAACGGTAGAGTTTCTACACACCATAGATTAAGGTGTGGAGCTCTGCTGTTCCTCATGAATTAATGCAAAGTACTATTGTTTTCTTATTCAATTCAAGCTTATTCCTATTCTAAGATTTTCACTTGCACTTCAACCATGATGAATATGATGATCTGTGACACTCATCACTATTCTCAACCTATGAACGCGTGCCTAACAACCACTTCCGTTCTACCTTGGATTGAGCGTTTATCTTTTGAGCTCCTGGTTCAGATCAGAGTCTTCGTGGTATAAGCTAGAATTATTGGCGGTCATTTCTGAGATCCGGAAAGTCTAAACCTTGTCTGTGGTATTCCGAGTAGGATCTGGGAAAGGAAGACTGCGACGAGCTTCAAACTCGCGAGTGTTGGGCGTAGTGATAGACGCAAAAGGATCACTGGATCCTATTCCAACATGATCGAGAACTGATAGATGATTAGCCGTGCGGTGACAGCGCATTTGGACCATTTTCACTGAGAGAACGGAAAGTAGCCATTGGCAACGGTGATGCCCAACATACAGCTAGCCATGGAAAGGAGTATGAATGATTGAATGGAAGCAGTAGAAAAGCAGAGATTTAGAAGGAGCAAAGCATTTGCATACGCTTATCTGAAATTCTCACCAATGAATTACATGTGTATCTCTATCTTATTTTATGTTTTAATTATATTTTAATTATCAAATCTCCATAACCATTTGAATCCGCCTGACTGAGATTTACAAGATGACCATAGCTTGCTTCAAGCCGACAATCTCCGTGGGATTGACCCTTACTCACGTAAGATTTATTACTTGGACGACCCAGTGCACTTGCTGGTTAGTTGTATCGAAATTGTGAAAAAGAATTAAGATTCAGAACGTGCGTACTGAGTTTGGCGCCGTTGCTGGGAATGAACAATCACGATTTCGTGCACCAAGTTTTTGGCACCGTTGCCGGGGATTGTTCGAGTTTGGACAACTGACGGTTCATCTTGTTGCTCAGATTAGGTAATTTTATTTTAATTTTAAGTTTTTGTTTTTTTATTCTTTTTATTTTCGAAAAATTTTCAAAAAAAAAAAAAGAAATTTTATTTTGTTCTTCAGAATTTTCAAGAATGAATTCTAGAGTTTCATGATGATTTGTTGAAATCTGGCTGGCTGTGAAGCCATGTCTAATCTTTTGGACTGAGGTTTCAACTCATCATCACAAGAGCTTTTTTATTCTCATCAATTCAGCTGTTGTATGCTTGATTTGTATGGTAAAGCTTGGCTGGCCATTGGCCATGTCTAGTGTTTTGGACCGGAACTTTCACTGAAAGCTTGGCTGGCTAGTAAGCCATGTCTAATTCCTGGACCGGAGTTTTAGACTAACATTGCATGATTCCTGAAATTCTCATTAAAAATTTTAAAATCCTTATTTTTCTTTTTCCAATTAATTTTTGAAAAATTACAAAAAAATAATAAAATCATAAAAACAAAAAATTTGATGTTTCTTGTTTGAGTCTTGTGTCAATTTTTAAGTTTGATGTCAATTGCATATTTTTAATTTTCACTAAAAATTTTTGAAAAATTCATGCATGGTGTTCATCATAATTTTCAAGTTGTTCTTGATGATTTCCCTTGTTTGATCCTTGCATTTTCATGTTTTGCATCTTTTCTTGTTTCTCATATGCATTTTCAATTTGTTAGTGTCTCAACATTAAAAATTTCTAAGTTTGGTGTCTTGCATGTGTGTCGTTTCTTAAAAATTTTCAAAAATAAGTTCTTGGTGTTCATCTTGATCTTCAAAGTGTTCTTGGTGTTCATCTTGACATTCAAAGTGTTCTTGCATATTTTTCTTGTTTTGATTCATAATTTTTATGTCTTGTGTCTTTTTTTGTGTTTTTCTCTTTCTTCATTAAAAATTCAAAAATAAAAAAATATCTTTCCCTTATTCTTCTCATAAAATTTGAATATTTGAGTTGACTTTTTCAAAAATTTTTAAAAATCTAGTTGTTTCTTATGAGTGAAATCAAATTTTCAATTTAAAAATCTTATCTTTTCAAAACCTTTTCAAAAATCAAATCTTTCTCATTTTTTTATATATTTTTGAAAAATTTTAAAAATGATTTTCAAAATCTTTTTCTTAATTTCATTTCATAATTTCAAAATCTTTACTAACAATTAATGTGATTGATTCAAAAATTTTAAAGTTTGTTACTTGCCTATTAAGAAAGGTTCAATCTTTAAATTTTAGAATCATATCTTGTAGTTTCTCGTTAGTCAAGTAATCAACTTCAATTTTAAAAATCAAATCTTTTTAAATTTCTTTTTCAAATCTTTTCAAAATGATTTTCAATCATATCTTTTTCAAAAATCAATTTTCAAAATCTTTTCTAACTTCTAATCTTTTCAAAATTGATTTTCAAAATCTTTTTCAATTAACCACTTGACATTTTGTTTGATTTTAAAATTCTTATTTTTTTCAAAACTATCTAACTACTTTCCTCTCTCTGATTTTCGAAAATCACTAACCAACTTTTCAAAAATCTTTTTAATTAAGTAATTTATTCAATTTTTAAAATTTATTTTGTTTCTCTTTTTGATTTTCGAATACTAACTGATTTTTTTAAATAAAAACAAAAATATTTTCCTTTTATTTTAATTTTAAAATTCGAATTCTCTCCCCCTCTCTCATCTCCTTCTATTTATTTATCTACTAACATTCCTCTTCTACTCATAATTCGAACCCACTCTTCTTCTCTGTGTTCGAGTTCTTTTTCTATTCTTCTCTTCCTCTACTCACATAAGGGAATCTCTATACTGTGACATAGAGGATCCCTATTATTTTTTATTCTCTTCTTTTTCATATGAGCAGGAACAAGGATAAAAAAATTCTTATTGAAGCTGATCCTGAACCTGAAAGGACTCTTAAGAGGAAACTAAGAGAAGCTAAAGCACAACCCTCTGGAGAGAACCTGACAGAAATTTTCAAAAAAGAAGGAGACATGGCCGAACCAAATAACAATGCCAACAATGCAAGGAAGATGCTTGGTGACTTCATTGCACCCTCTGCTGACTTCTATGGAAGAAGCATCTCAATTCCTGCCATTGGAGCAAACAACTTTGAGCTTAAGCCTCAATTAATTTCTCTAATGCTGCAGAATTGCAAGTTTTATGGACTTCCAATGGAAGATCCTCATCAGTTTTTAGCTGAATTTTTGTAAATCTGTGACACTGTCAAGACCAATGGAGTTGATCCCGAGGTCTACAGGCTTATGCTTTTCCCTTTTGCTATAAGAGACAGAGCTAGAACATGGTTGGATTCACAACCTAAGGAAAGCCTGAACTCTTGGGATAAGATGGTCAGTACTTTTTTGGCTAAATTCTTTCCACCTCAAAAGATGAGTAAGCTTAGAGTGGAAATCCAAACCTTCAGACAGAAGGAAGGAGAATCCCTCTATGAAGCTTGGGAAAGATATAAGCAATTGATCAAAAGGTGTCCTACTAACATGCTTCCAGAATGGAGCATCATAAGTATATTCTATGATGGTCTGTCTGAGTTATCAAAAATGTTATTGGACCATTCTGCAGGAGGATCCCTTCATCTGAAAACCTCTGCAAAAGCTCAGAAACTCATTGAAATGGTTACAAATAACCAGTTCATGTACACCTCTGAGAGGAATTCTGTGAACAATAGGACGCCTCAGAAGAAGGGAGTTCTTGAAATTGATACTCTGAATGCCATATTGGCTCAGAATAAAATATTGACTCAGCAAGTCAATATGATTTCTCAGAGTCTGAATGGATTGCAAGCTGCATCCGACAGTACTAAAGAGGCATCTTTTGAAGAAGAAGCTTATGATCCTGAGAACCCTGCAATGGCAGAAGTGAATTACATAGGAGAACTCTATGAAAACACCTATAATCCTTCATGGAGAAATCATCCTAATCTCTCATGGAAGGATTAACAGAAGCCTCAATAAGGCTTCAACAATAATGGTGGAAGAAATAGGTTTAGCAATAGCAAGCCTTTTCCATCATCTTCTCAGCAACAGACAGAGAATTTTGAACAGAGCCATTCTGGCCTGGCAACCATAGTCTCTGATCTATCTAAGACCACACTAAGTTTCATGAATGAAACAAGGTCTTCCATTAGAAATTTGGTGGCATAGGTGGGTCAACTGAGTAAGAAGATTACTGAAACTCCTCCAAGTACTCTCCTAAGCAATACAGAAGAAAATCCCAAGAGAGAGTGCAAGGCCATAACCATGACCAACATGGCCGAACCTGGAAAGAGGACAGGTCTCCTGCAGGGTACTCCGAAAAGAGTGACCCTAAGTGCAGGAGGAGT